>NC_064425.1:45891843-46186853 GCF_023375975.1 Astyanax mexicanus
GGATCTTAATCTTAAACCCAAAGCGTGAGTTTAAAAAAAACATTTAAATGCTGATTAAAGGGCTGATTACTGTTGTTTTGCTAAACATTCTCAGAATGTATAGACAGTAAATGTCTATATCAGAAAGACTTCCACACTTCACTGAGAACCACCCCGCATTCACACAACTATCAGCCTGAATACTCTACACCCTGAACATCCAGCACTGCTGCTGTTTTAAATGCTTCAGGAGCTCCACCCTTCAGACGCTCAGTGACCCACGCAAATCAGGACTGTTTGGGAAAAAGCTAAAACCCGTCACTGTCGATTAATAACCAGGAATAAAGTAATCTGCACAGAGAAAGCGGCGCTTTATTAGCCTAATATAAACCTGCACACACTGAAGAGTGGAGGTGACCTGTGGAGAATAAAACAGAGTGATGTAAAGAGTCACTCCTTCTCCATTTATTACTCTCTCTCTCTCTCTCTCTGAGTATTTCTCTCACACCTGAGAGTCTGAAACAAGGTGATGGAAATTCAGCTGCTACTGAAATATTAAACACATTCATTTACTTCCACCATATACTGCTGTTATTATGACAGATATCTACCAGAACTCCAGACCAGCTCCAATTTACCAAACGAAGCTTTTTCTGCACCAACTACACAGCCTGCCTCAACTTCCTCTAATTGGTCTGAAGCTCTAAACCATCCAAAAATGGGTTTTTACATTGTAAACCAATCCAACCACAGTTCAGTCTGTTCCCAAACCAGAACCACCATTTTTTTAAGAAAATAGCTCCAACTGTGTATGGGCAAGAACTCTAGGATATATGATATATGCATCACAATACAAGGATTACGAGTCAATATTTTACAATATATTGAAATTATTTCAAACCAGATTCTCAACCTATGATGTAACTTCAAAGAATCTTTTAATGTAAAGTGTGAACATTACTGCATTTGTGCTAATTCTACAGTACAGTACAACAAAAGTTTGGACACACCTTCTCTTTTTCAGTGCGTTTTCTTTATTTTCATGATTATTTACATTGTAGATTCTCACTCAAGCATCAAAACTATGAATGAACACATGTGGAGTTTTATGTTCTTAATAAAAAATGAGCTGAACCTCCACAGTCACCGGACCTGAACCCAATCCAGATGGTTTGGGGTGAGCTGGAGCACAGAGTGAAGAAGACAAAGGAGCAACAAGTGCTAATAAACACAGACTGACCCAGCAGATTTAATACATGGCGAGATTCCAACTGTACAGAGAGAGAGAGAGAGAGAGAGAGAAATAAAGAGAGAGAGAGAGAGATGGAGGTACAGTAGCTTTTGGTTAAATGGAAATGAAAGCTCAGTAATCTGGATTATTCGGCACTAAAGAGAACTCAGGGAGACACTAAGAGACATTTATCTGCTGGTTAACTTTTAATTATTCACACCTGATTAAAAAAGGGCCATTCAGATAAAACAGGGGGTTAAAACCACCAGCTGAAAGCTGCACATATAATCCTGTATATATGGAGATATATGGAGGAGTGCTTTATTATTAGTAGTATAATGATATTCTGGATCATTGACTTTTGATACAAATCTGATAAAATTCTTATATGTTTTATATCTCAGTTAAGGCTCTTTAACTCCTCCCATCTGGGGCGGGATGCTGCTGCTGACTGAGTTTAACCCGGTAACACCATACATTATTATTCAAGCACTTAATTCTTAATTCTTTACACCATCACTCCCCCAGCCTCACTTACATTCAAGTACACTTACTCATGATTGGGTATTCACTTATTCACTTCTGAGAACTATATTTGTTATGTATGCATATTTATATTTATTTTTATATGGCACATCAGTCACTTGCATAATTAATATCATTGCACCTTGCACTTTGCTCTGTCTGTCTGATCTGTCTGATCTGTCTATCTATCTATCATATTGGAATAACATTTCTGGAGAGACCAGAGGCAGTGAGTGCAGGATTTAAAGAACCAGCAGTGTATAGCTGTAGAAGGAGGTGTATAGCTGTAGAGAGAGGTGTATAGATGGAGAGAGGTGTATAGCTGTAGAGAGAGAGGTGTATAGATGGAGAGGGAGGTGTATAGCTGTAGAGGGAGGTGTATAGATGGAGAGAGAGGTGTATAGATGTAGAGAGAGGTGTATAGATGGAAAGAGAGGTGTATAGCTGTAGAGGGAGGTGTATAGATGGAAAGAGAGGTGTATAGCTGTAGAGGGAGGTGTATAGATGGAAAGAGAGGTGTATAGCTGTAGAGAGGTGTATAGCTGTAGAGAGAGAGGTGTATAGATGGAGAGAGAGAGGTGTATAGATGTAGAGAGAGGTGTATAGCTGTAGAGAGGGAGGTGTATAGATGGAAAGAGAGGTGTATAGATGTAGAGAGAGGTGTATAGATGGAAAGAGAGGTGTATAGCTGTAGAGGGAGAGGTGTATAGATGTAGAGAGCGAGGTGTATAGATGGAGAGAGAGGTGTATAGATGTAGAGAGAGAGGTGTATAGCTGTAGAGGGAGGTGTATAGATGGAGAGAGAGGTGTATAGATGTAGAGAGAGGTGTATAGATGGAAAGAGAGGTGTATAGATGTAGAGAGAGGTGTATAGATGGAAAGAGAGGTGTATAGCTGTAGAGGGAGAGGTGTATAGATGTAGAGAGGGAGGTGTATAGATGGAAAGAGAGGTGTATAGCTGTAGAGGGAGAGGTGTATAGATGTAGAGAGCGAGGTGTATAGATGGAGAGAGAGGTGTATAGATGTAGAGAGAGGTGTATAGATGGAAAGAGAGGTGTATAGATGTAGAGAGAGGTGTATAGATGGAAAGAGAGGTGTATAGCTGTAGAGGGAGAGGTGTATAGATGTAGAGAGGGAGGTGTATAGATGGAGAGAGAGGTGTATAGCTGTAGAGAGAGAGGTGTATAGCTGTAGAGGGAGAGGTGTATAGATGTAGAGAGGGAGGTGTATAGATGGAGAGAGAGGTGTATAGCTGTAGAGAGAGAGGTGTATAGCTGTAGAGGGAGAGGTGTATAGCTGTAGAGGGAGAGGTGTATAGATGTAGAGAGGGAGGTGTATAGATGGAAAGAGAGGTGTATAGCTGTAGAGGGAGAGGTGTATAGATGTAGAGAGCGAGGTGTATAGATGGAGAGAGAGGTGTATAGATGTAGAGAGAGGTGTATAGATGGAAAGAGAGGTGTATAGATGTAGAGAGAGGTGTATAGATGGAAAGAGAGGTGTATAGCTGTAGAGGGAGAGGTGTATAGATGTAGAGAGGGAGGTGTATAGATGGAGAGAGAGGTGTATAGCTGTAGAGAGAGAGGTGTATAGCTGTAGAGGGAGAGGTGTATAGCTGTAGAGGGAGGTGTATAGATGGAGAGGGAGGTGTATAGATGTAGAGAGAGAGGTGTATAGCTGTAGAGAGAGAGGTGTATAGCTGTAGAGGGAGAGGTGTATAGATGTAGAGAGGGAGGTGTATAGATGGAGAGAGAGGTGTATAGATGTAGAGAGAGGTGTATAGATGGAAAGAGAGGTGTATAGCTGTAGAGGGAGAGGTGTATAGATGTAGAGAGGGAGGTGTATAGATGGAGAGAGAGGTGTATAGATGTAGAGAGAGAGGTGTATAGCTGTAGAGGGAGGTGTATAGATGGAGAGGGAGGTGTATAGCTGTAAAGGACAGGGCGCAGTGAGACAGTGAGACGCTGCTCTGCTCTGACATTAGCATATGTTGAGAGAGAGACAGTCAGTTTGAGTTTGTCTGTAAAGAGAAAGGCAGAGCGAGAGAACGACGCCTTCAGGCAAAACCAGTCACATCTGATTCCAGATCAAACCTGCTGCTGCTGTAAAATCTCCCTCAAACAGCACAGCTACTCCATTTACTATTAGACCAGAACATCTTCACACGTTATATATATACACACATATCATTAAATTCAATGTAACATTTTATTCCAGTATAAAATCAGAGACAAAAATATCACCAGTCTATTAGTAATGAAAAACTTCAATATTTATTATTTAGCAACGAAACGACGCTCAGTATGGATGCAGACTGTATCCAGAATTATGTAAACAGAATCAAGATACAGAGCTTTCAGACCTCAAATAAAGACAAGTTCAAGTTCATACAGCTCTGGAAAACTAAGAGAGCACTTGAGCTTTTGATTTTACCAAATTGAAATATAATCAAGAGGAAGATGGATGATCACAAACCATCAAACCACCAAACTGAACTGCTTGAATTTTTACACCAGGAGTAAAGCAGCATAAAGTTATCCAAAAGCAGTGTGTAAGACTGGTGGAGGAGAACATGACGAGATGCATGAAATAAAAACTGTGATTAAAAACCATCAGGGTTATTCCACCAAATATTGATTTCTAATCTGTAGTATATTTGTTTCTAAATACACAGAAAAATATAAATTGACAGAAATGAAATCTCTGTCTCTGCTGCTAATAAAGGTTCTATCTTTTCTGAAAGCTCACTTTGATGTGCTGCTCCAACAGATAGATACAGATACAGATACAGATACAGATATAGATACAGACAGATTGCCAGACTTAACTCTGATTCTAAATGTGTTGGGATGCTCTGCTGAACCAAATACTTACAGCTATATTTCTAAATCTAGTAGAAATCCTTTTCTTAGGGCAGTAGATTCAGTAGAGTCAGTTGCTGCAACAAAGTTGGGTAATCTCTTAATATGTTAATATGTTTAATTTTGCTAGAAATGAGAAGGTGTTCCAATACTTTCCCAAAGCAACACAACCAAACCAATTATGTTTCTTAACCACTGCGTTCATTAAACAGCCTTCATTAAAGACAGTTTATTGTCTGTCTTCTGTACAGATACTTATTCTATTTTCATTTTTTTTGTTCTATAGATAAATGCACACACACACACACACACACACACACACACACACACACACACACACACACACACAGACACAGACACAGGGCAGATAAGGCAGAATGGTGCAATAGGACATGACACACTGAAGGACCTCCATCAGTCTACAGCCAGAGATAAGCAGACCATCAGAGAGAGAGAGAGAGAGAGAGAGAGAGAGAGAGAGAGAGAGGGATAGAGAGAGAGGGATAGAAAGAGTAACAGTAGGTGAGAGGAGGAGTGAAACGCTGCTCCTTCAGCTCCACTGGGATTCTCAGTATCGCAGGTGTTTCTATTAACATTCAGCTCACAGAGCTTTACAGAGAAACAGAGAAACAGAGGAAAACACACACACACACACACTATACACACACACACACTATACACACACACACACACACACACACACTATACACACACACACACTATACACACACACACACACACACACACACACTATACACACACACACACTATATATACACACACACACACACACACACACACACACACACACTATACACACACACACACACTACACACACACTCTCTCCCAGCTCCTGCTGCAGTTATTGCTCAGCACAATCAACACTTTCACTGACCTGCTGATTGTAGGTTGAGCACTGCAGCCCTGATTCACTGCATTAATATAATCATTTCATATAAATAACAGCATTCTAAAGGATTTAAAAGCAGATAAAAACAGATTCTAGAATGTAAAATATGTATTGTTTAAAGCAGCTCTATTATGTTTCAGATTCAGAATCACGTAATTAAACATTTCTACTTTACTAAAGGTAAAGTATTTTGTAGGAAAAAGAGCATTAATGAGAATTAGTATTTATGGCATTAAAAAGTTCATCTGTTTTCCGTTTCCAGTTGTTGTATTTAGTTGGGATTTTGAGGTGTTTTCTGAGGAGAAAACTCACGATTACAGTGGTTATCTTCTTATTTCAATAATTCATTCTTAATAGAGTCTCGTCCTCATCATCATAAAAGATCAGAGAAATTCCATTTCATGCCCCGACGATCTGCCAGGAGAGCCATCAGTACTGATAAGATCACAACTGAAGAAAATAACTGAATTCTGTAAAACCCGTCTGTAGGAAGCTTTTAACTCAGAATAGCTGTGAACAGTAATAATCTGAGATCGATGATGAGCAACAATCTCTCCTCTCATTTCACTTCAACACAATAAGCAAAACAATATAATATAGCATAAACCCCTCTGCTGAACATCTACTCAGACGAAAACGAGAGAACGACTCTGAGATCGGCCTTATTTCTGTATAATTTAACAGGAATGGACAAATCAATAGATTTAATATGCAGATCAGGTCATGCAATGCTGAAAATGATGCCGGATTCTCTGCCTGTTGATGCTGCATTAGACATACAGCAATACTGTACAGATCAGGGGTTCTCAACTGCTCTCAGCCCACAACCCACATTTCCTCATGGTCATTAAATCTCAACATAACACATTTTCAAAAGTAGGATATAGAATATAGTGATAGAAAGGAAGTATATAGTATATAGTGAACCAACCCCACACTCAGCACCAGGAGAGGATAGTTTCCACACCTGCTGTGGAAACACCTTTTAGAGTGAACTCCAGGCTACTGATTTCAGGACTCGACTAAAAATTCCCAGCTTTCACTCATTTAACCAAACCTACAAACTCTCCCACATCCAGAGTAAAAAGCAGAGTGTAAAAGTGCACTAAAACTTTCCTCGTTATCTGCTCCACTCAACGACCAGATGAAATAATAATCATCTCCTCAACAGATCCTCCTGTAAAAGCTCTCAGCGCTAAGTAGCTCCAAGCTAACAGTAAAGAAGCTAAAAGCTAAAGAGACAACCAAGCTTTTTATCCATTTCTTCCTCCTTTTTTCTTCAGAGAAGGACAACAAAAGGTTGAACAGGTATTAAAACAGAGTCTCCTAATAAAACCGCAGCGCCGGCAGCAGCAGCGATGAATAGAGCGGGGCATCTGAGGCATTTGATCTATAAACTCATTTTATAGGACATTTGATCTGTGAACTTGTTTTCTGCTCATCGTAACAGGATATTTACAGCTGCTGTGTCGGAGCCTGGGGGGCTTTTTCCTGCCAAAATGACGGATGTTTTTGACTGATTCAGTTCACAGTCTCCTGGCCTGGAATAATAAGCTCTGATCTGAAATCCAAAAGAGCGAATTTCACGGATCTGCCTGGACTGCGATTTTGATGGAACAAATTGGTTTAGCGTTAGCATCAATTTCCAGGTGAAAACACAACGAAAATTTAACACTGCTGACTGATTTTTTGTGGATGGAAAAGCAAAACTATGGGTCTGATTTTAGTGACCTATACGTGAGCTGTGGACCACACACTGTAGTGCTTGATTTAGGGTGTGTCGGTGTGTGTCTTTGCTATCGTAACGTTGGGATAAGTACACCTCGTGGAGCTCAAAATGTGCAAAATGCATGTATGTACTAATTCTCTTAACTAATTATGGGTATGTTTTAGGGTGTAACAGTAAAAAATAAACCAAATCAAAACCAATCGTTGAGATAGCCAAGATAGCAATGAACATAATGACTGTTGACATCTGCACAGATTGTTTTCAGTCAGTGGCTCACCTGTGTTTTCTTTTGCCAAGATAGCAATACACCAGGAATTTACCTGAACACACCTCAAACTCATTTTGAGACCATTACTTTTTCTTTTATTTGGAATCATCTACACCGGCCACTGTTCAACTTCACTTACACAAATGTGAGTATATTAAAAATCTTCAGCTTCTTTTTTTATTATAGTTTTATCTTTTTTAAAATAAAAATTAATAAAATAAATACATTCAGGGTATCTTATTTTTTTCAGTGGCAAAAAAGGGCAAGATGAAATAATTTGGGTTTTCGCCAAACGTTTAATTTTGTTCAATTTTGGCCCAAATTTTAATATTTCCATTAATCCCTACTGAAAGCTGAATATAAATCCTGCAGATTGATGGTAAATAAGCCGCTCTGACGGTCATGTTGTCTAATGCAGGACGACACAGACAGGCGTCTATTCCTCACAGAACCGTACGACAGCCTGTCTCACAGCTTCTTCAGAAAAACCCGCCCACCTGCTGAGCTCCGCCCCCGACCACCGCTAATCACGCTACGCTAACTGTGCCCTCGTCTGGGTAATTACACCTGACCACCCGCCCACCTACCTGTCCGTCAAAATCCATCACACTCATTACACAAAGACAAAGGGCTGCACACACACACACACACACACACAAATCTGTGTTGCAGTTTAATTTATTAAAATCTGAAAAACATGCTATATTTGGTTTATAAAACACAGCTGTGGAATATTCTAGAAAACTCAGGATCAGCTACAGAATATTAAACACGAATTATCTCCAAATTCTTCTGTTTAGAGCTGCATGATATTGGAAAATATATACATAGCAAATTTAAATTTTTTGGTGATATATATCACAATATTAAACAATATGCAGGGCCCGTGACATCACCAGCCCCACCCCCACCCCTGTGTTGTCTCGTGTCCAGACCAATCAAGATCTAACAGTAATCTGCCCTTTAATCAGCATTTAAATGTGTTTTTAAAAGGTAAATAAGAGCGTTCGTTTTTCTGGGATTAAAAGTGTAAATTCAGCTGTAACTGGAAATATCTGCACTGTTAAACTGTGCTGGACTGAGGAGCACAGCTTTACACACGTGCTCACGCTTACAAGCACGTGCCCAACCATGTGGATGGAGGCCATGCGTGAGGTTACCTCGTGTTTACTCCTGGTACTTTATATATACATTTTAAAGCAAATATACAAATACATTTCTCCCTGCTACCTTATAATGTAATCGCAATTAAACTTTTTGTAAACTATCAGACAATTGCATTTATTTAAGATTAAAGCATAATCTAGCATAATTTATTCAGAGTAATGGAAAGATAAACACCTCTCAGGACGAGTCTGTGCTGATCTGAAGGGATCAATGTGATTTAGAGTGAGAGGAGGAGGATGAGAAACGGCCTCAGATCCCAGATCACTCCACCTCACCGTATATATATATATACACTCACACTGCAGAACAAACCATTCTGAATAATTCACACTCAGTGACTGTGCTCTAATACACACACACACACACACACACACACACACACAAACAGTCATTTCCAGTATAAACCTCACTAAGATGTGTGCAGTAAAGTGAGTAAATCCCACCACAGGATGATGTAAAGTCACTGAAGGAGCTGGAAATGTTTTGTTAGTGTTTGTTTGGAATCTGTTTCTGCTTTCAGTCACGAGGTTCTGCATAAACCGACTAAACAAAAGAAAAATAAAGAAATAAATAACAATAATAATAAAACTCATTCTTCATGTGTGTTTGTGTTTTTTAAATGCAAGCTTGCTCACTGATAGAAAATCAATCATATCCCATGTTGCTAAAGTAAAAAGCCTTACTGGCAGTATGTGTTCGTCAATTACGTTTCAAATGTTTCACCTCGTTTTATTAATTATATTATCAAATGTGACTCCAGCTAATGATCATCAGATATCAAGAATCACTAATCACCTACAATCAAACCCGATCACACAGTGCTGTACAGCTGATTTGCTGAAACAGGTTCATGTCAACAGCAGGAAGTTGGTGTAAATCACACCACAGCAGCACCACCTGACTGATGGATAAATTACCTGCTTACTGGATCTGTAATGTAATTATTTACAACAACACAGCTTGTCAGACTTAATCTGCATCAAAGGTTCCCGCGAGATAATGAGCAAACTAATTTATACTCGTGTACAAAGTGAAGAGTAACACCAGGCAACCCTAAAATCACATTAGCAGAGACCGTGCTTCAGAATAAAGGCCATGCTTTAACTGCTTTATTTAGAACATACAGTAAACAGTGTTGGTCAAATCCCTCCATAGAGTAAAAACAAATAAACAGAGTTTACCGTATTTTTCGCACTATAAGTTGCACTTAAAATCCTTTAACCCTCCCAAAAATCATCAGTGATAACTGCACTACGCGCTAGCTCTTTCGTCGTTCAAAGGTGAGTATATCTGTATCAGACTGTAGTCTGCGTGTTTACTGTGCTAAAACAAACTACATTAGGACAAACCGCTAGCTAATATCAGAATAGCTAATACCCTGGCTTACCGAAACACTCAGGGTTACTCAGTGTAGCACTGTTGCTAGCAGTTAGCTGCTACCGTTAATGCTCCAGCCTTAGTGCTGGAGAAATTTTGGGAATCTAAGCTTACTGTAGATAAATGGAAGCGCCTTACTCTTTAGCACTTTAAACAGTTTTTAGGAGAGAAATCTGTATAGATTAACATTGATTTTAAAAGAAAGTCTTTTTTAGTACAGTTTTGTTTACTTAGCTTAGCTTTACTTAATATAGTTTGTTACCACCACCACCACCACTATCCTGCAGCGAGATCCGCTGAATTAGAAGCTCCTTATAGTGCCTTTTAAAATGCAGCTTATAATCCAGTGCACTTTATAGACCAGAAAATAGACGTTCATTGATAGCGCGCCTTACAATACGGAAAATACGGTAATTGGAAAAATACAATTATAAATATTTTATACTGTATGTGAAGCACGTCCGTGTGTGTCGTGAAGATCATTCCCAGAGACCAGAGGAGAGAAACCGTCTCAACCTCAATCTCTTCAGCCTGAACCCATTTCACCTCCCAGAAATGAGAGTTTTCCTCTCCAGCGTCTCCATTTACTATTCAAATCTCTGATTCAGACTGAAACGACCCATTTGGACCCAATTTCTGAAAGAAACTCACCCTGATACTTCTTCAAATTCCCATTAGCATCGGACACTACAGTGGTGTGATGCTTCTAAAGCCTCATTAATGTTCTGGAAGCACGTTAATATTTTATTCACATGGAAACATTAGAGTAAAGTGGCCCTTCCAAACCTGTATAGAGATGTGAAAGACAATTAACTACATTAAATGATAATTAAAAAAAACAATATAACTGTTAAGTCTATATAATATAAACAATAATGGATATTAATGGATATGGAAATTAATAATGGATATAAGTGTTTCTTATATAATTTCAACATTTCATATTCAAACTACCATTTTTACTGTAACTGAAATTTCCCTAAATTAATCTGACTGATAGAACTGACAGAAAGACAACATAACCGTCACATTAACCCCCCCTTAACCCCCTCATCCATCCATCCATCCATCCATCCATCAAAATGCTCCAGAAATACACTGGAATTCAGACGGCTTCCATAAATGAGACTGAAAGGACACCGTTACAGAAGCAGCGTGAGATCTCTAATTATGCAAAAGGATAATCACAGGCTTCTTCTACATTCAGACACAGAAAAATTATGTGGACACGTAATAATTTAGAGGTGCTGATTCGCTCGGGGGAGTCGCAGCCTTTCTACAGCAGACAATCTGTATTTAACTGCCAAACAAAAGCCTTAAAATCTAAAATGAAAAAATAATAATTGCCACACAGTGTGAATAATTTATCCCTATAAAAAAAGAAAACTCTTCAATGATGTTTATTTCAGAGAAAAGATTTATAATAAGAGCTAGAAATACTGTAGATCTACAGCTCTGTACTGCTAAACAAAAACTCATATCTCCCGTACAGGAGAAAACTACGTAATTAAGAATAACCACTGTAATAAATGTATTCAGCTACTTTAACACTATATTCTGATTTTCAACAGAGGTAACTGCTGCAAAATCCTCTTTCTACTAAAAGAAACTGGAAGAATCAGCAAACTCTTCACCATCTTCTCATCTCTTCTAAACCCTCCCACGACCCTCCCCCCAGATTATTTTCTCAACTTCTTTGAGGAGAAAGTAGTAAATATCCGCCAATCCTTTCCCCCTGCCTCTACCCTTCCCATCAGACACCATCTTCCACATTCTACCTCTCACTTCTCTCTGCTTTCCACAGATAAAATCCTTCATCTTCTAACAACCCAACCACTTGCCCACTTGACCCTTTACCATCTTCCCTCTTTCAGACAATTGCTCCTGACCTCCTTCCGTTCATCACTCACATCATTAACACCTCTCTATCATCTGGTCATGTTCCATCAACTTTTAAGACTGCCAGAGCGGTTCCTATCCTGAAGAAACCAACTCTAGACAGCTTGGATTTTGGTAACTACAGGCCAGTTTCTCTCCTCTCTTTCCTTTCTAAAGTCCTTGAGCGTGCTGTCTACAACCAACTTTCTCAGAACAATCTTCAGGACCCAAACCAGTCTGGCTTCAAACCTGCACACTCTACTGAAACTGCCCTCACTGCAGTTACAGAGAAGCTTCATGCAGCAAAAGCTACCAACCTGTCATCTGTTCTGATTCTCCTTGATCTCTCTGCTGCTTTCGACACCGTCAACCACAGCATTCTCCTTTCCATCCTCATCCTTCCATCCTTGTGCATATATAATCCAGGCTGGGTGATATATGCAGTGCACAGGATTCTCTACAGACTCTACAGAGGGCAGTCGGTCTGTATTTGATAGAGAAATAATATAACACACAGCGCAGCTCCTGCTGCTACAGGAATAGAGCTGAAATGAGTTCTGCTCTCAAAATCACCTCCACCTGCTTCAGACGGGTCACGCTCAATCTCACTCTGCAGCACCTGAACCCGAGAGGGTGTACACCTCACCGTCCACCTCACCGTCCACCTCAGCGTCCACCGGGACCCTACAACACTCAGGCTGTGATATATAACACTACATAAAACACACAAAACTACAAAACAGCCGACAGTACAGAAAACACTGAGAACCTGAGAGCCTCAGATACAGAATTATTAACTATAACCTTACAAAAATCAAACAGATGACAAAGAACTGGTTCAAAACTAGGTTTACTTGTAAAAAAAAAAAACAATTGCAGTTGCAGTTTTTAGAAGCAGTAGGATGTATTTCTAGATATATATAATATATGCTTTATAGAACCGGGTGTTTTTGTGGAAAGCGTGCTGGAACATGTATGTGATTAGTCTGTGGGAGGCGCTGGTAAACAGGGTAAGAGGGATAAACACTTCAGAAATGAGGAGCGTTTTTGGATATTCTAGATTAAAAAGATAAAATGTCTGTATATAAAATCGCCATTACTCCATTTTGAAAATTTTATTAAAACTGTAATTCGAATTAATCAAATTAATAATGAAAATTGCCCAGCACTAATTCACACTGTAGACTCTCCCTCTGCTCTGATAACAGTCCGCTAGATTACGTCTGTTCAGCAACTTCAGCTACTGAAACCTTAAAAGTACTGATACTTTATTCTCATCATGTTCTGGAGAAACATCTGCGAATAAAATCAGATCTCCCTCAGATCTGCTGATAAAGTCCTGACCTTCCTGCTGTCCTCCACCAAGTCCCGCGACGGCGAGACGTGTTAAACTCTAGTGCTCTGAATGCGCTCTGCGTCCTGTTCCTCGCTGTTTAAACATGCAGCTCCGCTGCTCTACACTTCAGCCCGAACAGGAAGTGCTCAGAGCCGATCTCCCAGCGGCCCCTCAGCCAAAACACAGAGCAGCCGACCAATCAGAGCCCTCCAATTAAATCAGCACGGCTTTAATAGGAGCCGAGGAGCTGGAGATGAACAAGTTCCTCTGAACACTGAGATAAATTACTCTCTGATTCTCACCAATCAGATCTGATATCAGAATATCAGACCACAGACAACCAATCACAACCAGTCTGAATCCAGATACACTCTTACACTTATAGATTTAGATTTATCAGGGATTCTGGGATCAGACACTCTAGTTTAATGGTTTAGTTCCTCTCCCAGCAAGATAAACCTGACCAATCAGATCAATCAGTGTGAACATGCTCGTGAACCAGCAGGATCACACCTGGATCATCAGCTTTTCTACCACTTCGACCAGTTAACATCCAGCTTAGACCATCAGAAATGTTTTCCTTAAAGACACAGGTACTATGTCATCCCAGATGTTCCCAGAAATGCTTGAATGTCAATTTGCCCATACCAAATTCAGCTCTGGAACAAACAAAGAGCACTTTCTGAACCAGTTTCTCTGATTTTGCTATTTATAGGTTTATGTTTGAGTAAAATGAACATTGTTGTTTTATTCTATAAACTACAGACAACATTTCTCCCAAATTACAAATAAAAATATTCTCATTTAGAGCATTTATTTACAGAAAATGAGAAATGACTGAAATAACAAAAAAAGATGCAGAACTTTCAGACCTCAAATAATGCAAAGAAAACAAGTTCATATTCATAAAGATTTAAGAGTTCAGAAATAATCAATATTTGGTGGAATAACCCTGGTTTTTAATCACAGTTTTTTTTTCATGCATCTTGGCATCATGTTCTCCTCCTCCACCAGTCTTACACACTGCTTTTGGATAACTTTATGCTGCTTTACTCCTGGTGCAGAAATTCAAGCAGTTCAGTTTGGTGGTTTGATGGTTTGTGATCATCCATCTTCCTCTTGATTATATTCCAGAGGTTTTTAATTTGCTAAAATCAAAGAAGCTCAATTTTTAAGTGCTCTCTTATTTTTCCAGAGCTGTATATCTAAATATTTTATCTTTTATGGTTGCTGTAACTTTTATCTCCCTTCTGAACAGCGTCGCAATCCAACCCTTTCTTCTGGGTGCAGCTACACATTTGAGGATAAGTGCACATACACTCAGGTACTCTGAAAGTATCTGGTAATAAGCCTTATTTCCAGTTTTTCCATGAAAAGCTACTGTAAGAGTGTGGTGGAGCACTACACAGACCTAAACAACAGTAATCAGCCGTTTAACAGCATCAGATTTAGGGAAGAACGTGAGTCACAGTGAGAGAGAGGCAGAAGGAGAAACAAACACACAGCAGGAATTCAGCCACACTGATCATTACGGGTCTGAAAGCTACAATCTGTAAACGGCTTGTTTGGTGGCTGAAAAAGCAGCAGCAAGTACATCCAGCACAGCGTCACTCCTGAAGAACTTTCAATTCAATAAGCAGAGGAAAGAGTATCAGCAGCTCACCCAGCAGCTCAGTTTCCTCTGCTGAGAAGAGTTTGTTGAACACGTCCAGGTAGCTGCACCGTTACAATAGCAATCCACCAAAGTCAGAGCTCACCTGATCTACTCTTAAAGAGAATGATGAGCAAGAGATACTCTTTTTTTCGACTGGTTTATTTTGTTATGCCCAAAATTAACCACATCCATGATTAATTAAGATTGCGTTAATTAATTTAATTGCGTTGTATTTTGAGGCAGGCAATTTGTACTTTTACCGTCATTACGATAGCAAAGACACACTAACACTGCCCTAAATCAAACTGCATGGTTCACGGTTTGCACACAGATCAATAAAACAGGGCCCTGTATGTGTGAAAGTAATGATGATAGAAATTACACTACAAAAGAAAACTGCATTATTGTCTACAAATACTACTACAAATACAGACTATATATATAACTTATTAAAATTACTGCAATTTAAAATAACGCTCATCTTAATTCAGCACTATTTGCTTAGAAAGAATTTTAAACTCTACAATTCAGATGGATTTTAGCTGAGAAACAAATGAATCTCTCTTACAGCACTAGAGCAGTTCTCTTACTGTTTATAGCACCTTTATTCAGCTAAAAGTGGCTAATGCTAATGCTGCTCCAGCAATGCTAGCTGGGGTTAGCAGCAGGCTACAGACCGATAATACCCAACCTCTGATCGGCTAAAGAGCTAGCAGCTAATGCTAATACTGCTCCAGTCTCAGTGCTGTACTTCAGTGGAGTGACTCTACTGCTCCTGTGTGAGCGTGACTGAACAGAAGAGACAAAACAGGCTGCGTTTATAAAAAACAATGAACTTTTAGTCTTTGTCCTTTCCATGCTCTCTCTCTCTCTCTCTCTCTCTCTCTCTCTCTTTCATTCTCTCGTGCTTTCTTGTTCTTTATATTGTATCAGCAGCATGTCACAGTGAATGAACCAATAGAAACGAAAGTTAAAATGCTTTTTTTTTTCATTTCACACATCACTATTTCAATTTAAAACACACTGAAAGCTTTGCTGCTTTTTAATAATCCGTAAACTGAGAGTCGGCTATGACGAGACAGAGCTCCACATATTGAATTAATAATCCATCAGTGGATCCGAGCAATCCCCCCGCTGTGTTCGGATAATGACCCATAAACAGTAATGCTACCCTCACCTTACCCATCTCTGAATAGCCAATAAAATCCATCCGTGGCTCCGGCTCCTCCACTATTATCATTCTCCTAATGTCAGCTCCAATAAGCCGAGCGGAGTCTCCGCACTTTCATTTCCACAGCAATTGGAGGAGATTGAACTATTCTGGCTAAACTGTGGCAATAAAAACATTTTCCTGTATAAATTACATTAACCTTTATCAGAGCCAGGCCTTTACACAGCCCAACCGAGCGGCCAGACGCCACCGTAACCATACTCCAGCTCCGGCAGCGCCGCGCTCGCGGATACGTACGCCGCCAGACGCAGGAGGAATCTAAATGAGGGAATATGACAGGTAATTCCAGCCTCTACTGAAGTCAGGGAAGCGGTTTCCTGCTGGCATGTTAATCACTTCCAGAAAAAAAACGAATATATTTGCATTAAAAGAACTGCTTCCCAAAGTAGTGAAAGAAAATATGAAATATCAAACAGAGGCAGCTCTCCTTCACATAAAAAATGCAGCACATTTACGAGCCCAAAAACTACACTGGAAATAAGAGCTGCACTTCAAAACCATAAAATATTACACAGTGAGCTTCCTACAGGAGGGGCTTAACAGAGGACTGAAGCGCTGGAAGATGGACTTTAATTCCCAAACCCAGACATTCAAAAACATGGAGTGATGTAGGTTGATGTTTCTGAATCAGGGCTGAGGTGAATTCATTGCTGGAGCAGAAGTAAGGTTGATAGGACATTCGTTTTGGAAGTTGTGCATGGTACTGGAAAATTTTGACATTGCAAATGTTCTTTTTTCAACAATATATATCACAAAATTAAAGAGTGCCGGGTCCACGACATCCAGACCAATCAAGAGCTGAGTCAGCGCTGAGCTCTGAAAACTCGAGAAAAACAGCAAAACAACAGTAATCGGCCCTTTAATCAGCATTTAAATGGCTTTTTAAAAAGGTAAATAAGAGCGTTTTTCTGGGATTAAAAGCTTAATTTCAGCACTGTGTGTTTACGAGCACGTGCCCAACCTCGCGCTCCCCCTCCCCCTCGCGCTCCGCCTCCCCCTCACCTACTAATAATGCATGCTTTCAAATACTTCAAGTTGAACTGATTGGTAATAATACTGTGCAAATGCAGACAAACAGCTTGTTTAATCTCTTTATTGTCCTGTAAACTGAATAGGAGGAATATGTGGAGCAGATAAACAACATGTAGAGTTTTTGTTTTAAATAAAAAAGATGCTGTGGGCTTTCCTAAAATTGAACATAAAAAAATCAGTTTATCGTAATCTGTATCATATCGCCGGGTCTTTGACAATTCAGAGCCCTGAAGTGATCAGGTCATTTTTCAGTCTTTAGAGTCGACTAAGAGGAGAATTCTCTGTACTGGACAGAACTGGAGCTGATGTGGATGAAAAATGTAAGACGAGCATTTCTGGAGTTTCTTCTTTTATACCCGAGAACCCACATCCACCCCCCCACCCCTCTATTCTCTCTCTCTCTCTCTCTCAGGAATAGAGAGAACAGGAGAGAGATAGAGAGAGATAGAGAGAGAGTACAGTCACATCGCCAGAGGCCTCAGACTCAGACGCCCTTCAGATTCTCTACCTGCAGCGTCTCTGAGACACATTCAGACGACTGGAGCTCAGAGACGCAGAATCATCCAGCAGCTTCTCCTTCAGTATCAAACACAACTTCACACCCGTATCCTCCTCACATCCTCACACACACCCGTATCCTCCTCACACACACCCGTATCCTCCTCACATCCTCACACACACCCGTATCCTCCTCACATCCTCACACACACACCCGTATCCTCCTCACATCCTCACACACACCCGTATCCTCCTCACACACACCCGTATCCTCCTCACATCCTCACACACACCCGTATCCTCCTCACATCCTCACACACACACCCGTATCCTCCTCACATCCTCACACACACCCGTATCCTCCTCACACACACCCGTATCCTCCTCACATCCTCACACACACCCGTATCCTCCTCACATCCTCACACACACACCCGTATCCTCCTCACATCCTCACACACACCCGTATCCTCCTCACATCCTCACACACACACCCGTATCCTCCTCACATCCTCACACACACCCGTATCCTCCTCACATCCTCTCACACACCCGTATCCTCCTCACATCCTCACACACACACCCGTATCCTCCTCACATCCTCACACACACACCCGTATCCTCCTCACATCCTCACACACACCCGTATCCTCCTCACATCCTCTCACACACCCGTATCCTCCTCACATCCTCACACACACCCGTATCCTCCTCACATCCTCACACACACCCGTATCCTCCTCACATCCTCACACACACCCGTATCCTCCTCACATCCTCACACACACACCCGTATCCTCCTCACATCCTCACACACACACCCGTATCCTCCTCACATCCTCACACACACCCGTATCCTCCTCACATCCTCACACACACACCCGTATCCTCCTCACATCCTCACACACACACCCGTATCCTCCTCACATCCTCACACACACACCCGTATCCTCCTCACATCCTCACACACACACCCGTATCCTCCTCACATCCTCACACACACCCGTATCCTCCTCACATCCTCACACACACCCGTATCCTCCTCACATCCTCACACACACCCGTATCCTCCTCACATCCTCACACACACCCGTATCCTCCTCACACACACCCGTATCCTCCTCACATCCTCACACACACCCGTATCCTCCTCACATCCTCACACACACACCCGTATCCTCCTCACATCCTCACACACACACCCGTATCCTCCTCACATCCTCACACACACCCGTATCCTCCTCACATCCTCACACACACCCGTATCCTCCTCACATCCTCTCACACACCCGTATCCTCCTCACATCCTCACACACACCCGTATCCTCCTCACATCCTCACACACACCCGTATCCTCCTCACATCCTCACACACACCCGTATCCTCCTCACATCCTCACACACACACCCGTATCCTCCTCACATCCTCACACACACACCCGTATCCTCCTCACATCCTCACACACACCCGTATCCTCCTCACATCCTCACACACACACCCGTATCCTCCTCACATCCTCACACACACACCCGTATCCTCCTCACATCCTCACACACACACCCGTATCCTCCTCACATCCTCACACACACACCCGTATCCTCCTCACATCCTCACACACACCCGTATCCTCCTCACATCCTCACACACACCCGTATCCTCCTCACATCCTCACACACACCCGTATCCTCCTCACATCCTCACACACACCTGTATATATATATATATACACAGTGTTGCTCAGCATGCAAAAAAACAAACAGGCTAGTTCACGCTTAACAGCGACAGAAGCACTAAACTTGATAGTACTTAAATCTCCTTTATTTGCAGACTGGCAATGTGCAGTCTGTACAGATCCCTCCCTCAGACGAAGTCTGCTGGCTAGGTCTGCTTTGTACTGTCTGAAATTACGTTTCTCATGGTGGTCCATACATATTTTCTTATTCTGTGATGTCAAAATAAGGGAGGAGCTTCCAAACGGCTCATAGAAGCGCTCTTTCAGCAATCCCCTTTAAGTAATTTTTTCCTTTTTATAATGCCTTTTTGGAAATAAAAATTTTTGGTTGTCAACAATAATATATAATACAAGACTATATATGATATCTATATTACATACTGTATGTATGTTCCTATTTCCTGTAGAGACCGACCGATATGGGTTTTTCTAAGGCCGATGCCGATACCGATCATTAGTGGTCAGAGTCAGCCGATGGCCGATGTGACCTGCCGATTTTTAGGGCCGATATGCTATCGTATTATATTTATTTGGCATGCTTAAAATCATACTAGTAAGAGGAGGAACAACAGTTGTAAACTTCACACAATTTATTGAAAATAAGGTTAGCATTTTATAGTGACTTTAATGTTACTATATCACTATATGTTAATAAAAAAAATATTAATTTTATTTAGATTGTATTATCCATAACATTTTATTTTATTCATTATATAACATATGTTCTATATACACTATATATTCATGTTTACAGTAGAAATATTATGTTGGCTATTATATAAAATTTACTGTAGGGGCCTACTAATTAACAAATGTGTGACTTGTTGCAGTCTGTTAGTCTATTAATTATTCATTTTAATATGTTTAACAGAGTGCAAGAAGACTTCCATAATGTGACAACTTTAGATAGTTACTCCAAAACGGCAAAGCTCATTTCTTCTTCAACTCCATGCAGTTTAAAACGAATGGACATGGGAGGACAATGTTATAAAATGTTCACATTAGGGCTGCAGCTATTATTTTACAAAAATGGGTGACGTTTAAATTAAGAATAAAATTATAAATAATGCAAAAACAGACAGGTGCTGTAATTTAAATATAGCTTTATCTGTTTTTTTTTTCTTCTTCAAATGAGCTCCTTAGCCAGAGAAACGCGTCTCATCAGCTGTACTGGAGGTTCGGTGCGTGAGCGGAAAATGAGTTGAGAAAGCTGAAGAGCGCGGACTTTATAGGTTCAGGATAAAATGAGCTTTTATCAGAAAAGTCTGGAGGGGGTTCTAAAGTAGAACCCGACAAAACAGAAAATTCTGCTCATCGTTTCATTTAATATCTAACAGCGCAAACCGCTTTAAACGGGTGAGTTTTACAGCAGAACAGCAGGAGGCGGCACTAACGCCGGTTACTAACGCCGTTACTTTTTTTCAGTAACGAGTAATCTAACTAATTACTATGACTGTAACTATAACGCCGTTACCATTTCCGACACCCCGTTACTGCACGTTACTTTAGCAGCTCTATGAACTTTTTTTTTTATTTCGCTTTGCCCTGGTTAACCCCTCCTCTGTCCGGTGAACTTGAGCTTCTGGCCGCTGTGCCTGTGGTTTGGCGTGATGAAGTGAGGCACAATTGTGACGATTTGCTGCTCTAATTAATTCAGTGATTGCCGTGGACAGCCCAAGTTCCGAATTAAGGACGTTAAGCTCTTTTTAGCTGCTCCGGTTTTTGTGGTGCTGCTGCTTTCTATTTTAGAGCTTAGATTCTCTGCCCGAATCCCACCTGACCCGAGGACCGACCCGAAATCAGGCTCCTATTTTTATTTTATATAAAGCTCTGGTGTGATAATCACAATGTTGCTAAGTAACCAATTATTATTGTTCACTAAAGCGAACGAAATAGCGAAAACTGAAAGTGAAAAACATTTGTGTTAACTGAATCTAATAAAAACGGTAATTAAAAGGAAAAACATAACTATCTCGAACTGTATTTTGTGTTTATAAAACTAACTAAAACGAACTGAAATTACTGATAGAATACCCTCATTTTTGTGTTTAATTTATTTATAAGCGCTGTTGTACAGCGGAGTTGTACAGCGGGAGTTGTTGTGCCGAGCGCGCGGCACTCGTGGTCCGTTAGTTCTTGTGTAAAGCGCTCGCGCTAGCAAGCCCACCCTAAAATGAACAGAAAAAATAAAAACAAAATAAAATTAAACTATAATAAAAATGAAAACTGTAATCACGTAGCTCTGGGCGCACGTGAACGCCTCCGCGTTTGACTTGCAGCATTGTGTGTAGCTGTTCTTAAAAATCATTTAAATTAAATAATAGTTCTATGCTTCTATGTTACAGTGTTAATTAACATAATTCTGATTATATTTCGCTCATTCAATCAGCCCGAAAACAGACAGTTTATGGGGCGGATCGGGTCAGGCTCATAATGACAGTTTATGGTTCGGGCTTGGGCAGAATGTGCACGGGCTCCGGCTGGGTCGGATTTTTTGGGCTGATCTAAGCTCTATTCTCTTTTGGTGAAGCTGTTATATTAATACCATTTTAACGGGCATTAAATTGTTGTTTTTGTCCATTATTTTGTTTTATATATACATATTTCTTTTGAGTGTGGCTTGGTTTGTTAAATTTCATCCCCAGACGCGTTTTTCCGCTTTTTTCAGTATTACAAGTTTTAGTAATTTTCTTTGGTTGTGTGGAGAATTTCGTTTTATTTTTTTGAAATTCGTTAGATTATATTTTTGTCAATATTTTGGGTTTATTTTCGTTTGTTATTTTTTGTTATTTTTCTAATAATAATAGTAAATGCATAATTGATTTCCTTTTTTTGACTGGCGAATAATAAAAAGTAACGCGATAGTTACTTTTACTGGTAACTAATTACTTTTATAGTGGAGTAACTCCATTAGTAACTCAGTTACTTTTTTGGAGAAGTAAGGAGTAACTATAACTAATTACTTTTTCAAAGTAACATGCCCAACACTGTTTATATATAAGGAGAAGTACAGTCCTCTAATAATCCTGACTAACCAGTAATTATTATTTCAGCCAGCTGATGCTGCGAATATCCTTAAACAGTTTTAGTCCTGCCCTTTTTCATTTCGTCTAAAAATAATTTAAATACTGAAAATATCAAGTGTTAATTTGATTTTATTTACTTAGATTTTCGTTTCTGAAGAAGAGATGTCAGTTATTTTATACTAGAGCTTATAGATAGGGCTTGCCTTGCATAGTCAGGGCCATTCCAAATGCACTCCTGCCATCAACGCTAAGCATAGTTTCGTTTGGAGAGAAATGCTACAACACCGATGCAGTTGAAATTCTATTCTTTTTCAGTAAATGAAGCAACATCACAGATTACTAATCATGAGAGAAAATATAGACTTTGGGACACTGGATTGTAAAAATGGATGCCTTACCCATTGAAAGTCTTGCTCACTCTTGAAACCTTGCGCTGCTCCAAGTAGCTGCCCGCAGATGTGCCGGATTAAAATCGGCGCGGCCAAATAAGAAAATCGTCCGATGCCGATTGATAAAAAAATAACAAAAATCGGCCGATTAAATCGGCTGGCCGATCGATCGGTCGGCCTCTAATTTCCTGACCTCACGCTAAAATGAGAGAGAGTGTAAATGATAGAGATGTAGAGCTGAAGCAGCACACTGTTATAATATTATATGTTATTATAAGGGGAAATGTTATAATATTAAAATATTAGGAGTGTAGTGAAGCACTAAGACAGTGTATAGAAATCAAAAAACCCTTTTATAATACTGTAGTGCAGCAAAAAGTAAGATATTTACATTTAAAATGCAGTAAAATAAAGACACAGAACCAGTCAAAAGTTTGGACACACCTTCTCTCTCTTATTCAGTGTGTTTTCTTTCTTTTTATGATTTTCTACATTGTGTTCTAACTGCCAAGCATCAGCATAGTGCTATATAATAATACAGCAGCTCTATTCATCCCTCAGGCTTACAGAGAGAGAGAGAGAGAGAGAGAGAGAGAGAGAGAGAGGGAGAGGGAGAGGGAGAGGGAGAGGGAGAGGGAGAGGGAGAGGGAGAGGGAGAGAGAGAGAGAGAGAGAGGAAAAGGTTTGTACTCTGATGGTGGATCAATGTTCCCATCTGATTAAAGATTTGTGAATCTCAGCAGATCTTTTATCACTGAAATGTTAAATCTATAAACACATAAGCTGTTTATAATCACTAATAATGGGAACGATTAAGCTTTTTTTTCACAATCTCTGTATATTTGTCCAGAATAACAGTTTTAGGAGAGAAATACAGGAGTAATGCAGGAGCTACAGATAAACAGATAAAGAGAAAAAGACTGAAAGATAAAAAGCAGTCGTCTGTTTGGAACAGACAATTCTAACCAGATGCCGCAGATTACAATCTTTGATAAAGTATTGTTTTATTCTTCTATATATAATATAGATTAAATATAATATATTATTAAATCTCTGTAACGTGTGTTTGATAGTGCAGCAGCAGCAGCAGAATGTCTGGATTATGGTGTTAAAAGCTGTTTTTCAGCACCTTTTGTTTGAGATTGTATTCTCTGATCTGTTTACTGAACTGCATCTCCAGTCTGATGACAGAATCAACAGGAAGATAAATGTGTCTTCATGTAGAAAACTCATATCTCCTGCGTGTCTCCAGCAGCGTACGGTCGCTCTGACTGCCCTTTCTCCGGCAGCAGCGCTGCAACTGGGGCAGCATGAATTTTAAACGCCTCCTGTGAAGCACAAAAGCTCCTTCCTTCAGAAAATCGTTCCCTCGAGCGATCTCACGCAGCACACGCAGAGCGTCTGCGGGCGAAACACACGCGTCTTTCTAACGCCTGAAAACCAAGCAACACATCCAGAGATCCAACATCTCTCTCTACATCCAGCCCAGACCAATCAGATAGCTGCTGCTCCTCCATCCAGATACATCATCCAATCATCACAGCTCACGGCACCACTTTAAAATAAGACTACCTTTATAAAGGGTTTATAAACGGTTTACAATTAGTTTATTAATGGTTACTAATTAGGTTGTTAATGCCGTAAAATCATTAATTATGTTATAACACGTAGAATGGGCAAGAACAGTTGTTTATAAATACTACTTGAGTAGTGACTCTTTAGTGAATCTTTTCTAACTGGTCTCCTCAGTCTGTAACTCAGTCTGTTTTCTCTATAATGAAATTCTACACACAGCACTGAACTGAACTCACACACTCTTATCTCCGATTCCAGTCGCTGAGCTGTTTTATGTTTGTAGATAAGAAAAATCAGCTCATTTAAAATCTTCTAAAACATAAAACTCTGCTCAGATACAGAACAGCACATCCAGAACTTCCAGCACAATCAGTTCTGAAAGATCACTTTCAATTAAACCAAAATGCACTCCTTAAAATGAAGCTGGAATAAAAGGATAAAATGTTTATCATCTAATTTTTATCTGATTTTCTTCCAGTTTATGATAAGACTCCCATCATCACTGTTAGTTCTGTGATGCTACTCGGTGATGCTGCATCGATGTCTGACTTCACATGTATCGGAGGAGGCATGTGCTAGTCTTCACCCTCCTGGTGTTCGAGCATCACTAGTGATGGGGGAGTCCTAATGAGTGGGTTGGGTAATTGGCCGTGTAAATTGGGCAGAAAATGGAAAAAAATTGAAATAAAAATAAATAAATAAATAACATTGTCTATTATATCGACTAATTGCTGCAGCTCTACTCATCAGATTTTAATGTTTTTTATTCTTTGTAAAAGTGTCTCCTGAAACAGAGCAGAGGCGTTTCAGTGGCTGAACTGATTATACGATAAGCAGCCGCTCGGATCAGCCGGAGGATAAAACACTCTTTGTCCAAATCATAGTTTAGTTTAGACAGCGCTACACACACACACACACACACACACACACACTGCTGCAGGTTTTACTCAGCTGTGAACAGTAGTGATAACGCGCCTCTTGTTGCATATAATTGCTATTTTCCTTTTCCAGCTGTTCCTTATTCCACGTGTCCGTCTCCATAAGAGACAGCGCTGTCCTCTCACCACTCACACGCAGAGCGCCGGAGGAGCGTGAGAAACGCATCAGACACACAACCTGATCTAAATCCAAACCGGACATAAAGCAGGAGCATGCACAAGATAACAGCTAACTTTAATCCATGAAACTGTGTTTCTGTTGTCTGTCAAAGATTCAGTAGGCCAAGGACAAGGTCTGAAAGCAAGTACCAACCTCTTTACGAGTAATAATCAATATTTTTCACTTAATACAGGCCTACGACACATTCCATACAAGTTGGGACAGTAGAAAGTTCACCACTTTGTAATTTTGTCCTTTTTTCCCTCAACATAAAAAAGATTTTGGCGCTGAGAATAAGAAGCAAAGAGACGGTCATTTTCTTTTCAGCTGGTTTCTGGACTCTTCTTTAGTAAAGTCAGAAGGTCAGTTTCACTCGGTCCACTGCCTCAGTCCTGCACCATAAACACAGAAACCACAACTACAGGACCTACAACAAGACATTTAACCCCTGATCTGCCATCAGTCAGGAGAGAAGAAGACTGGTGATTACAGATTAACCCTGTGTGAATCGAGTTTTAGAGCAGAAATGCTGAGGAAGGTCAGAGTGAGAGACCCGGTGATCACTGGAGCACTGCGCTCATCAGAACATTAAAATACCTGGTTATAATTTATCAGACTAATCATCTGCTTCATTAATCATCTTCAGCTCTGTAGAGAAAACACACGCGGGGTTAACACTGATCCTTTACTGCTAGAATCTGATTCTTCACACGTCTGCTGAGCTCAAACTCCAGGATTGAGCCTCGTTTTCTGTGGGTCTCAGACAGAAAGCTCTGTTTGGAGGTAAATCAGCGATCGCTCAGCGCTGGATCAGTACTGTAGAGTGAACCGCTGAAAGACGCTCACAGATCTGTGGTAATGTGAACGCAGATGAGTCACTGATGCTCAACAAACATCCAGCAGGTTTAATATCTGCAGTCAAGAGCAGAACCTGCCTACAGTCAACAGAATCACAGAGAGAGAAAACCCCCAGTCCAACTAACCTGCTGTATCTGCATTAACTGAGAGCCCGCCCACATCCTATTAATATAAATAATATATAGAAAGTAGAAAGCAATACCAACACCAAAAGCAGTGTGTAAGACTGGTGGAGGAGAACATGATGCCAAGATGCATGAAAACTGTGATTTAAAACCACCAGGATTATTACAGCAAATATTGATTTCTGTTTGGGAGCGGTGTTCGGGAGCGGTGTTCGGGAGCGGTGTTCGGGAGCGGTGTTCGGGAGCGGTGTTCGGGAGCGGTGTTCGGGAGCGGTGTTCGGGAGCGGTGTTCGGGAGGGGTGTTCGGGAGGGGTGTTCGGGAGGGGTGTTTGGGAGCGGTGTTCGGGAGCGGTGTTCGGGAGCGGTGTTCGGGAGGGGTGTTCGGGAGGGGTGTTTGGGAGGGGTGTTTGGGAGGGGTGTTTGGGAGGGGTGTTTGGGAGGGGTGTTTGGGAGCGGTGTTTGGGAGCGGTGTTTGGGAGCGGTGTTTGGGAGCGGTGTTTGGTGTTTGGGAGGGGTGTTTGGGAGCGGTGTTCGGGAGGGGTGTTCGGGAGCGGTGTTTGGGAGGGGTGTTCGGGAGGGGTGTTCGGGAGGGGTGTTCGGGAGGGGTGTTCGGGAGGGGTGTTCGGGAGGGGTGTTTGGGAGCGGTGTTTGGGAGGGGTGTTCGGGAGGGGTGTTCGGGAGCGGTGTTCGGGAGCGGTGTTCGGGAGCGGTGTTCGGGAGCGGTGTTCGGGAGCGGTGTTCAGGAGCGGTGTTCGGGAGCGGTGTTTCTCTGCTGTTCTTTAAACAGTCTCTGGGTCTCTGCTATGAGCAGAAGAGCTTCCTGTGGATCTGGAGAGCTTTTACCCAGCATGCCTCAGTGTTCAGAATCCAGAGCCCGATTGTGCGGCGACTGCAGGACACGATTATCATTTTCCTCCTGATAAAACCACACGTCCTGCGCTCAGAGCAGAAAAACGCCCGCTTATAAAGAGGAATCTGATTTTCCTTTCAAATAAAACTTCAAAGGAAAGTAAAAAATGAAATGAAATGTTCTTTATTCTTCTCTTTCACTATAAGTTGATGAATAGAGCAGTAAAACTTCTCCTCCTCTACAGGAAGAATACCTGAAATTAGGTTGGTCGAGGTTCTATATAAAAACATGCTCATGTTTTTTCTGTTTTTATTTAAATCCCTTTCAGAATGAGCCGTTTAAGGGCTCTGTCACTTTTATGCAAATTCACTGTTTCTGGCCATGCCCCATGTGTTTATCATGGCAAAACATAAACAAGATACTTCATGCTTAACTGGGATAAAAAACAAAAAGCTTTTTGACTATTTGAAAGTACAAACATCTCAGCTACTGACTTGCTACAGACATTGGGTACAGATCCCTCCCTCAAACAAAGTCTACTGGCTAATTTTAAGCTGGCTTTTTCTGCTAAACAGGTGATCGATGAGCTTCAAGAAGGTTGCTATGCATAGCTAGGAAATTTACCACCACCACCAGCGTAGCAGGGATGGGGATTTTGAGCATTGAAGGCTATATATTCACTGATCAGCTGCAGAGACTCGTTTTTCTGAATATTTTCTTTTAGCTGCTGCAGATAATGGAGGAAGAGGAAGAGTTTCATCATGTGCAGCATCATAAACAACTCAGAGATCTACTGTAACAAGAACAAGAGGATTTTAGCAGAGGGACAGTTTTAAGATAAGCATCATATTATATTGACATATTTGAGCACACTGCTTCCTTATTACTGCCCAGGATAACCCACATCGATTTTAATAAGACCATTTTCTGATGGTTCTTCCTTCTGGGTCACGCCACATTAAATCCATCATTTAATATGAGATGATCAGGAGTGACAGGCTGTTTAAAAAGGGGATGTAGCCTGCAGATCTCCCACAGCGGGAGAAAATGAGCCGCTAAATAACGAAATAAGAAGTGAAGACAGATCTGGCTTTTGTCTGGAATGTTCCTTTAAATCTGCCTGATATATTTAGGGACAATTTCCTCCTTAATAAAAGCTTAGATGATCGATGGTGTTCAATAAAGCCGGAGAGACGGCGTCTGCCCACTTATGATCCCAATGATGAAACGCCTCTTCAGCGCCCAAACCCGAAATGTTTAGCGAATCATCTTTTATCACCACATCATTTATCAAATCAAAACATTTTATAAAACTGGAAATGTGTTCCGTCATCCAGAGCCATCAGATCCCTGCTCTCAGTGCAGAGCTCTGACATTAATTCTGATTACTTTAAATCTGAGCGTGTTAATCACTTACCAAATCTCTACGATCACATTTCTACCGGCCGATATTTTCACTAACCAGTGAGTGTGATCTTTAACTAAAGGTCTTCATGTGTAACAGATACGAGTCTAAAGCAGGACAGAATTAAAGCTCAGACTGATCTTTAACTGGAAGGTCATGAATGATCTTTTCCATGTGGTTGAGCTTCAGTGGCTTCCCTCAATCTTCAAACAGGAACGGTGCAAAAAAAGGGTAAAAAGACAATTAAGGGTCCGATCTTACACTCTGTACAAGGCACGTCACAACGCTCATTGCTATCTTACACCCCATCAACAGTCTATTTTCACTCCTTCCTCCTGTCTGGTTTAAACAGCAGCAGATCTTCTGAATATATCTACACTGATGGGCGTGATGTTCTGGAAATGAGGTGTGTTCAGGTACATTTCTGGAGTTTTATCTTGTTTATCTTGGTAACAGAAAACACAGGAGCTCCACTGACTGAATACAACCTAGACAGACGCCAACAGTCAGACGTTCATCGCTATCTCGGTAACACAGGCGCTGTGCCGAGCCGAGCGTACACCCCCACTTATTACACACACATGAACACACAGCAGCACAAACCCAACTTTTACATCAACAATAAACAGAATAGTAAATAAAATAACATTGCTGTTCCCGTAAATGAGCTGCTGGAGAAGTTTCCTTCAGTGTTAAATTTCAACTGTAGTGTGAACAGGAGCGTTTAGAGCTCAGTCAGTTTCTATCAGGTTTAATCAGATGGAGAAGAAGCAGGACACGAGGAGGGAAGTGGTGACGAGTCAGTTACACTACCGCTTTAATCCCTAAAGTGCAGATTAAACACGTGGAATCGTGGTCTAGACGAGAAGATCTCTGATCTGGGAGGATCACGCTCATTTTGTATTCCTGTTCCCAAGAGATCAAGAGTATTGATTTTACCACTGAGATCTGAGAAGATCTGCAGGAGCAGCCTGATGAATCACATTCACACAAATACAGCGTTAAAACCACGTTCAGATCATTCAGAGAACAAGAAAGAGTAGTTGTTGCTTCTCATAATCTGGATTAGAACATTACTCAAATACTCTCTATTCACTGTATACCTGTAACTCTACCTCTTCACTACTTTACTTTAACTGCTGCAGAAATGTCCTGCACCTGAACACTGCTCTGATTATACAGCTCTATAAACAAATAACAGAGCACTTAAAAACCTCTGGAATATAATCAAGAGGAAGATGGATGATCACAAACCATCAAACCACCAAACTGAACTGCTTGAATTTTTACACCAGAAGTAAAGCAGCATAAAGTTATCCAAAAGCAGTGTGTAAGACTGGTGGAGGAGAACATGATACCAAGATGCATGAAAAAAAACTGTGATTAAAGACCAGACCAGGGTTATTCCACCAAATATTGATTATTTCTGAACTCTTAAAACTTTATGAATATGAACTTGTTTTCTTTGCATTATTTGAGGTCTGAAAGTTCTGCATCTTTTTTGTTATTTCAGCCATTTCTCATTTTCTGTAAATAAATGCTCTAAATGAGAATATTTTATTTGTAATTTGGGAGAAATGTTGTCTGTAGTTTTTAGAATAAAACAACAATGTTCATTTTACTCAAACATAAACCTATAAATAGTAAAATCAGAGAAACTGATTCAGAAACAGAAAGGTTACAGCTGTATAGAGGTAGGTTTTCGTGTTTTAGTGAATTACTGTATTCTACTTTATAAAATTAAGCTACAGATACAGTGTGTGATACAGCGTGTTATGAGCATCACCACCTGCGAGCTCGGTAACAGAACAGTCATGTGAATGTCAGGCGGTGTGTCACTACACTTACTCCACCTGCGCGACAGCGAGCACTCGCGCATACAGCCTGTTCTGCACTACAGCCTGAGGTGTCAAATCAAATGAATTCATTCACAAGGGATGAAATAACGATCTACACCTTCTTCACGACAGCTCATATACTGTACCATCTCACAACCTTCACCCTGACAATATATACAAATATATATCACAAATACACTCATATCCACTAAAACAACAGTAATTTGTCACTGATACCTTTAGTTAAACAGCCGTTACAACCAGTCAGACTGTTGGGAGCTGAAAGTCTGTTAGAACCAGTTAAAACCAGTCAGGACCAGGCAGGCAGTGAGAACCTGAGAGGACCAGCTACTCACCTGGGACCAGTAAGTTAGGATCAGGGCCAGTATGTCAGTTGGGACCACTTAAGAACAGGCAGTTAATTGGAACCATTTAGGACCAGCAAGTCAGTCAGGACATTCCAGTTAGACAGGACCAGTATAGATCAGTCAATCAGTTACGACCAGTTAGTACAAGCCAGTCAGACAGGACAGTACTACCAGCTACTCACTTAGGACCAGCAAGTTAGGACCAGTTGTTCAGTGAGGACCTAATAAGACCAGACAATCAGTAAGGACCAGTTAGGACCAGTGCGTCAGTTGGGGCCACTCAAGACAAGCCAGTTAGTTGGGACCAGTTAGGGCTATCTAGGACCAGTTGCTCAGTTAGGACCAGTTAGGACCAGTCCATCAGTTGGGACCACTTCAGAAGAGCCAGTTTATCGGCACCAGTTAGGACCAGTCAGTCAGTCTATCAGTTTATGGTTTAATTACTGAAATGTAGAGCACTGACTCCTACTGTATACTCCAATCAAATTACTGCGCTAATATGATTTAGAAAATGAGATTTTACATTTTTCCATATACAACCTGCAAAAAAAAGAAAAAAAAGAATTGTGTACATTGTTCAGTTTAAAAGCTGCTTGTGAGTTTTTTAAGAAGCTAAATGAAACTTTTACTGCACATTTATTTATTGCATTTAAAAATTAAAACAAAGAACATAACTAATTTCTCTCAAACAGGTAAAATGATGGATATACAGTTATTAACTGGACGGGCTCAAATGATGATTGGCTGAGAGACAATCAATAACTTGAACCAGTGGCATCACTTTAACAACAGATAACACATTTCTTTCTTTCTTAATAATGCATGACAGCGCTAACAGGCCGCCTGCTGAGCTTCAGGCCTCCTGCAGCGCAGCGCAGGAACTGCAGCAACTTCTGCACGTTGAGAATATTTAACTGTGGTGAGATTAGTGATGGAGGGAGTCACTACTCTCTGCTGAAGCGTGACGTGGGCAGCGCTCTCACCAGGGGTCCAGTCAGGGGTTACACAAATAAGCACAAGACCAGGACTGAGCATCACCCCCCCAAGCATTCAACATCCTGACCTCAGTACAGCTTTCAAAACCTCTGACTGCAATCAAATTCTCACAGCAATGCACCAAAATCTAGTAGAAAGTCTTTACTGGAGAGTAGTTACTACAAAATAAAGCAGGACTAACTCTTTAACTCGTCACCTTACAACCACAAACTTAAATGTATTTCGATATGTTAAGAAAAGTAACACTCCTCATCAACTTGAGCACACCATCTCCACTGTAAAGCATGGTGGTGGCAGCATAATTCCATTGAGCTTCTGTGGCGAGACATGACAATCTTGCTGAGCTTGAGCTGTTTTATAAAGAAGAACTAAGTATACTTTTTGTTCCACTTCACCATTATGTGTTATTTTGAGTTTAAGGTGGACTGTAATGATGGAACCCATTTGGGAAACTCAACTGGGTCCCAGTAACAACACAAACAGTACAAAACCTCATAATCAACATCAGCATGTTGAAAAGATAACGTCCACCTGAACAAAATTCAGTGTTCTCTTTCTTTTCTGCATACAAAAACAGCTGACTAAGGGTCCAAACATGTCTATAAACAGTCATAAATAACCAAGACCAACACATGGTTCCCAATAAAGGCACGTACAAACCCACCCAAGCTCATTTAACACCCAAATTCACCAGTGTTAAATCAACACTGTTAGTTTTAAATTACCACTGAAAATGTAAAATGACTTGTGTGTAGAATACCTTTGAGGGTCGTCTATCACCCCAGTGCTCAGAGTGATAGCTCTGTACAATTATTTTCTGAGAGTGTGGGACCCATGTGAGTTTAAGGTGGGCTGTAATGATGGAGCCCATTTGGGAAACTCAACTGGTTCCCAGTAAAAACACAAACAGTACAAACCCTCATAACCAACATCAGCATGTTGAAAAGATAACGTCCACTGAACAAAATTCAGTGTTCTCTTTCTTTTCTGCATACAAAAACAGCTGACTAAGGGTCCAAACATGTCCATAAACAGTCATAACCAAAACCAACACATGGGTCCCAATAAAGTAATGTACTAAACAGCTGACTGAGGGTTTAAACGTTTATAAACAGTCACAAATAACCAAAACATCAATAAAACCATGCAAAAAACCACTCAGAGCTCATGCCCACCTGAAACCTGGAACCCTGTTAGCTAGAATAACATTGAGGGTAGTCTATACCACCCCAGTGCCCAGAGTGATAATTCTGTACATTATTATTATTGTGGGACCCATGTGAGTTTAAGGTGGACTGTGATGATAACGGGTCAGAAGCCCATGCCCACCTGAACCCCTCCAGAAATCTGTAAACCTTATAATTCCAGTTCCTCTCATTTCATAAAAACCCCAGATCAAATCAAACCTCCCCTGAACCTGCGACCTGGAGCCTCCAACCCCCTCCATCCTCCATCTCCATCCTCCATCTCCATCCTCCACACAAACCCCACAGCAAAGCGCCAGCTGGCTGGATGAGAGACAACTGGTACCGGTCCAAGCCAGGCCAGCAGAACCAGAACAACCAGCAGAATGAAAAGCAGCAGGAGAGCCGGATCAGAACTCACCAGATTCAGCACGGTCTCCGCGATGTCCCTGTCCGTGACCTCCCCCGCCTGGATCAGTCCCACCAGCACGGCGAATTTGGTCCTGATGCTGCGGAGGGGCAGGCCGGCCGCCAGCATCACCGAGCCCGGCTTATCGCTCGCCATGTCCGGCCAGATCCGAGCGGGAGCCGCGCTGAGAGAACCGAGCCTCCGGGATCCTCAGACACGGCGCGGTAACACCACAGCAGCCCCGCGGAAAATTCCAGAACCGAGCCCGAATCCGGGGCTCCGGGGCTCGCGAGGCGCTCCCGAGACTCCGCGCGGTTCGGGGAGGCGGTGTGAGCGAGCTTATGTCCACATGCACCGGCTGTGTGTGTGTGTGTGTGAGTGTGTGTGTGTGTGTGTGTGTTGCTCCTCCACCAGCATCACGCGCCCTCTATCCTCCTCTCAGCGCCGAGCAGCCTGGATCAGAACCGAGCCTCAGACTGGGGGGGGGGGTACTGGTGTACTGGTTTCAGGGGGGGTCTCTGGTTCCTGTGTGAAGATACCAGTTTTAGTTACAAAAATGCAAAAAAGATATATGTGCAATGTGTATTTATGTAAATTATTTTAATTTATTTATTTTTATTATTTATTAATAATACACACCAGTGTGTTTCTCAAAATGTACTGATTTCTATGGAACTCCCATCACTAAAACTAAAAAATAACAAAAATATACCACATATTTATTTCCTTATTATTAAGTGACGTGAGATAGTAAATCAATATTTTAAAATACTAAGTCATTATTTTCAGATATTAAGTCACGAATTTGACACACTAAGTCGTTTTTTGAGGTAATATCTTATTACTGTGAGATGCTAAGTCATTATTATGAAATATTAAGTCATTATTTTCAGACATTAAGTCACTAATTTGAGAGACTGAAGCATGACGTGGGCAGTGCTCTCGGTTTCAGTCAAGGGTAATTTAAGTCGATTTTTATATACTATGTTGTTGTTTTTAGTGTTATTTCAAAATAACGACTTACCTTCTCAAAATAACGAGACAGCAATTCATCAATAATGATAAAAATATAACTACTGGTTTAGAGTTTCTGTTAGTTCTGGAAGAAAGAGCTTCAGCAGATTCCCTGCGCGAGCAAACACACCTGATCCCACTCACCTGTTCATTAACCAACCAGAGCTTTCAGGGGGGGGGGGGTGGTTAAGCAGGGGAACCAATTACTGAGGCCTGAGAAGCACAGAGTTATAAACCCTGTATGAACACATCACACAGCTCACTAAACTAAATGACCTCAGTGACTGAAGCTGGAGGACCAGTACCTGCTAAACCCAGATCAGAATAACACACCTGTGCAGGTAGGCGAGCTGTTAACCAGTTCATGACCGTTCCTGGGTGTGTTTATTCTGATTGGTCAGCTGGTCCTGAGCTGGGGTTTAGCAGGGTAAATTAAATAGGTGTCTCTGTAGGTTCCTGTGCAAAATGACCAGTTCTGATTATAAAAACAATAAAAATGACTTTTTTTTTTTTTTTACCAGACTTTAATATAGTTTTTTAGACATTTTTCTGGAGACACTTTACACCAACAATTCTCAACTAGTGGGTCTGGATGCAAAAGTGGGTCAGGGACATATATATATATATATATTATTTTTTTATAATAAAAAAATGAGAATAAATAATCCTCATCTGTTTTTGTACAGGTCTTTTATATCTTGTGTAAAGTTACCAGTTTTGGTTACTTTCAAAAATTGGGAAAAAATATTCAGTGTGTATTTATTTATTTATTTATTTATTTATTTATTTATTTATTTATATTTATTTAAACAGTTTTAATTTATTTATTTTAATGTTTTATTTATTAACTTATTTTTATCTGCTTACTTTACGAAATCTAATTTCATTTTGTGCAGTTTTGATATTTAATTTAAGTGTAGTAAAGTCACTTTGCATACATATGCATGTTTAAATTGGTTTTTAAAGGCCATTTTTAAAAAGTATTTTGTAAAAAAAATTGTATTATTGTAAAAAATATTTTAAAAAATTGTATTATATAAAAGTGGGTCAAGACTTAATGACCATGAGAAACTGTGGGTCCCGGGCTGAGATCAGTTCAGAACCCCTGATTTACACTGTATATTTATCCTGCTTTACTTATAATAATAGTAAAAGTAAAGTAAAATGATAAAGATGAGAAATTATAAAATTAATAATAATTAACTAAGAATATAGAAATTAAAATAAAAACATTAAAAAAATAAATAAATAAATAGGATATAATAAGAAAAAGATAAACTCATTAAAAAAACTAATTTAAAACAATCACAGGTTTTCTGATGGTGCCCAGAAACTAAAAGTTTAAAGTGATTCAGTGGCCTATGGGTCACTACATATTTGTTGCCTAAAAATATATAAATGCATTAAAAGCATATTAAATAGTGTATTTTGGTTAAAGTTGTGTGGTTTTATGAGCCTATTTATATTATGATCATTTCTGTTCAGGTATTTTTGTAAGAAAGTAAATATATGTGTTACTCATTTCCAGTCATTCCCATTAAGTCAGTAATTCCTATTTTAGCTTTAATTTAATTCTGTTTTTTGTTCGGCTCACCGCTGCTGCTGCTCACACCTCTCACACTTTTATTACAGACTAAAATAAATCCCAAAAATAGAAAAAGAAACGAGTCTAAAAGACGTCCTGTTCTGAGAGATGCTGAGTGTAGATGTACTAAATGTTCCACTGGAGCTCTGGAAGTTTCTCAGTTATTTATTTATAAATAGTTATAAAATAGTTTTAAAAAGTTTGTGGTTAAAAATGTGAAACACTTTTTTAAAGCCACTGTATATTTAACTAATAGTTTAAATCATGTTTTATTCTTATTTTATTTATTTCCATTTTTTTTGTAGCTACAAACTGCAAACAGAACTTCTTACGTCTTTCTTTCAACAATGTTTTTCTTCTTCTACTCTTCCATAAAGATCAGATTTGTGGAGAGCAGGACTTCTAGTTGTCCTGTGAACAGATTCTCCTGATGCACCTGATCTGTGGATCTCTGCAGCTCCTCCAGAGTGATCATGGGTCTCGGCTGATCTCTGATCAGTGCTCTCCTTGCTGGATCTGTTAGTTTGGGTGGATGGATGGTTCATGTCTTGGTAAGTTTGTAGAAACAGGTGTAGAATAATTTGTAAAATAAGATGTTTTTATGATCTAACCCTGCTTTAAACTTCTTCTCCACAACTTTATCTCTGATCTGTCTGCTGAGTTTCTCCTTCTTGGTCTTTATGATGCTGTTTGTTCACTAGTGTTCACTAATAAACCACTGAGGTCTTTACAGAACAGCTGTATTTATACTGAGATTCTATAACACACTAAATTTCCTTCGGGATAAATAAAGTATCTATCTATCTATCTATCTATCTATCTATCTATCTATCTATCTATCTATCTATCTATCTATCTATCTATCTATCTATCTATCTATCTATCTATCTATCTATCTATCTATCTATCTATCTATCTATCTCAGCTGGATTAACTCTATTAACTCATTAAGTTAAGACTAGTGAAGGTGATTTATTGATCGCACTGATTTTATTTAGGGGTTTTAGAGTAAAGGGGGGTTAAATATTTCAGTAATATTTCTGATGCTGTATTGTTGGAGATGATGTTCTGGATGGTGATGGTGTGTAAATCGTGTGCTGCATGTGTAATGCAGTGTTCTCTCTCTCTTCTCATCTTTATTATCTGTTACGATATTTAATCTGCTGCTCTCTCTTCCATTAAACCTGATTCCTGCCACTCGTCTCCATCAGATCTGAGTGCTGTGGTCTCACCTCAACTGTCTGTCTGATATTAATGAAGTTATAAAGTGCTGCTTCAGCAGGACGACTGTGAGAGGAATATATAACGCCTTATTGAGTCGGACGTGTCCCTGGTTCTTCTTGGTGGTATGCTGACATTACCCTGTATACCGTGGCTCTTGATGCATCACAAAGACTTGCTGTCTTGGTCACAGATGCTCCAGCAAGACGTGCACCAACAATTTGTCCTCTTTTGAACTCTGGTATGTCTCCCATAATGTTGTGTGCATTGCAATATTTAGAGCAGAACTGTGCTCTTACCCTGCTAACTGAACCTTCACACTCTGCTCTGTACATTAATTGTGTAACTGTGTTTATTTTTGCATTAAAATGTAATTTACATTTGAACTGTGACCAACACAAATAATGAATCTGTAATATTGTGTAATATAACATAACATTCATAACAATATAATTCATAATATTTAATTGGTTCTTTTTATGTTGCTTGGTTCCATGTATTTTTTATTTTACTCCAAATGTTCTAAAAACACTTATATACTACTATTATATACTATGTTATATACTACTACTATTTCTATATAATCTGCTGTGTGAAAACTGAAGTGGGCCCATACTGCCATCTAGTGGACACAGACATCTCTCGCTCTCTGTATATATACATCTAAATTAATGAATATAAATAATGCATATTAATAAGTCTACTCTACGACTTTCTCAAATAACATTATATTTATATTTAGCATAGTATTATGTTTTATAATATCTTAATGATTTGAAAACAAAAATTTTAAGGCCATATTTGTGCAGAAATATAAAAAGAATTCTAAAGGGTTCACAAACTTTCATGCACCGCTGTAGAAATAGTGATGAAGAAAAAAATGATTAACATTTTAATCATGTATATTAATGATTTCTTACACATTACAGGAACACCACTGGATACGAATTCTTACTCGCAGCTTCATCATTAATGTCTCTATATCTCATATATACTTTATATAATAGTAAATGTGAAGCAGAAGGATGTGATTCATCTCTACAGATACAGTGTCCTGTGTGTAAAGCTCGTATCTCCAGCTGATCTACTGCTCCTGCTGGAAGTGCATAAATAAATAAACCCCACGGACCAATCAGCACACAGCACACACTGCAGATTAGTAATTCATTAATTTATGTATAGTTTATTAAAAAAGACATCGTCTCTGACTCATGTCCTCTACGCAATCCAGTACTACGAGAGCAGGTCTGAGAAAATCAAACCCAAGTCGATTTCTTTACAACATTCAAATAAAATAAAATTACATCCACTCTGAGAAACACAAACACTGATCGACACGGAAAAGGCAAAGTAAAACCAGCTTACATCTGAGTAACGTCCTCCTGCACCATCCAGATCCCACTGATATCAGTGCAAAAGAAAACAGGCAAAACTCTTTACTACACAGCCTTTTATCAATAATACACACTCTATACACACCACGTGTTTCTGTGAGTGTGTGTGTGTGTAGTGGATTATAAAAGTATTCAAACCCTTTTAACTTTGTCACATTTTGTCACCTTACAACCACAAATGTAAATGTATTTTATTAAGAATTTTACTTTGTGTTGGTTTATTACTTCAATAAAATATATTTTAGTTTGTGGTTGTAATATGCCAAAATGTGAAAAAGTTTAAGGGGTATGAATACTTTTGCAAGCCACTGTATATGTGTATACACACACACTGACACACATGAGCACGTACAAGGACACACTATACATATCTAAACACACACACAGAATTACAAGTGCTCACATTGTGTGTGTGTAGCATTAAAATATAGCTTTATCTCTGATATTAATAATAATATACATGCTTCTCAGAAGCGTTTAAGAGCTTAGATGTTGTATACACTGTATAAGATTATGTGCACGGCAAATATGTACCAATATAATTAATTATTATACAAATAATGATAATTAAAATAATAATATAACATTACAAATAAACAACAACAACAATGGCAGCGATGTCATTAAAATGAACATTAATATAAAAAGCTTCGGTACATCGGCTGCAGAATTTACACTCTGAGTAAATCCCAGCGTCCACAGACGAGTCACAGTATCGGCAGAGGAGCCGGTCAGGCTGAGGGGTCTGGGTGAATGTTCTGGTTCTGGGTGAGGATTCTGGGTTCTGGTTCTGGTTCTTGGTTCTGGGTTCTGGTTCTTGGTTCTGGGTTCTGGTTCTGGGTTTTGGTTCTGGGTTCTGGTTCTGGATGAGGATTCTGGGTTCTGGTTCTTGGTTCTGGTTCTGGGTTCTGGTTCTTGGTTCTGGTTCTGGATGAGGGTTCTGGTTCTTGGTTCTGGTTCTTGGTTCTGGTTCTGGATGAGGGTTCTGGTTCTGGGTTCTGGTTCTGGATGAGGATTCTGGGTTCTGGTTCTTGGTTCTGGGTTCTGGTTCTTGGTTCTGGTTCTGGATGAGGGTTCTGGTTCTGGTTCTTGGTTCTGGTTCTGGGTTCTGGTTCTTGGTTCTGGTTCTGGATGAGGGTTCTGGTTCTTGGTTCTGGTTCTTGGTTCTGGTTCTGGGTTTTGGTTCTGGGTTCTGGTTCTGGATGAGGGTTCTGGTTCTGGTTCTTGGTTCTGGTTCTGGGTTCTGGTTCTTGGTTCTGGTTCTGGATGAGGGTTCTGGTTCTTGGTTCTGGTTCTTGGTTCTGGTTCTGGGTTTTGGTTCTGGGTTCTGGGTGAGGATTCTGGGTTCTGGTTCTTGGTTCTGGGTTCTGGTTCTTGGTTCTGGTTCTGGATGAGGGTTCTGGTTCTTGGTTCTGGTTCTTGGTTCTGGTTCTGGGTTTTGGTTCTGGGTTCTGGGTGAGGATTCTGGGTTCTGGTTCTTGGTTCTGGGTTCTGGTTCTGGTTCTTGGTTCTGGGTTCTGGGTTCTGGTTCTGGTTCTTGGTTCTGGGTTCTGGTTCTGGTTCTTGGTTCTGGGTTCTGGTTCTGGTTCTTGGTTCTGGGTTTTGGTTCTGGATGAGGATTCTGGGTTCTGGTTCTTGGTTCTGGGTTCTGGTTCTGGATGAGGATTCTGGGTTCTGGTTCTTGGTTCTGGGTTCTGGTTCTGGTTCTGGTTTTGGTTCTGGGTTTTGGTTCTGGATGAGGGTTCTGGTTCTGGTTCTTGGTTCTGGGTTCTGGTTCTTGGTTCTGGTTCTTGGTTCTGGGTTCTGGTTCTGGTTCTTGGTTCTGGTTCTGGTTCTGGTTTTGGTTCTGGGTGTTGGTTCTGGATGAGGATTCTGGGTTCTGGTTCTTGGTTCTGGGTTCTGGTTCTTGGTTCTGGGTTCTGGTTCTGGTTCTTGGTTCTGGTTCTGGGTTTTGGTTCTGGGTTCTGGTTCTGGTTCTGGTTTTGGTTCTGGGTTCTGGTTCTGGATGAGGGTTCTGGTTCTGGTTCAGGCTGTGGGAGGGAGGTTCAGATCTTGGTTTCTGGACCCTCGGTGTGGATGGGTTGGAAGGAGTTCCGGATCCGGGCGGCTTCAGCGGCGCACAGGTGACCAAACGCCTTGTTGTACCATTCAGGACTCCTCCCCCTGCAGAGAAATAAACAAGAATATTAATATTTATATTAAATTAAACATATTTACACACATTTAAAGAAATAAATGCTGCAACACCTGTTTATTTATTGTCTAATAGAAAATTATGGCTTTTAAGACATTAAAATATATAATTTAATCTGTAACCATCATCAATTACCCGTATCTGACCTCACTAACGATCTAACGGCCAAATTCCAGCAATTCTTCACAGTTATGTTCCAAAAAATGTGTGTGTGTGTGTACTCACTTCAGGTCCACTCTACAGATGTGTGTGAGGCGGGACTTTCCGGAGCCGCAGGGCTCCAGCAGGTAGTTGGACTCCAGTACGACCCCCCTGACTCCGCCCAGTAGTGCACAGTCCTCGTGCTCAATAGAGACGGACACAAGAGCGCACGCCCCCCGAGGTAAATCCGTCCTCCACGACCTGAAACACAAACCCAGCACTCAATATTATATAACTGTAATGACTATAACACCAGCGGTATATATAGACAACATCCAGAACCAATCAAAAGCTCAGAATCTCAGATAATTCATAGAAAAAATTATTAAATGATTCTTTTTCACCCTTTAAAGCCTGAACCAGAAAAACTAAACTGGTGTGTTCGTTTCGAGTGTTTGTTTGTCCACTCATTTTTCAAATGAAAGAATAATTAGCGAGAAAGGACTTTTATTTTGTATCATATTTTATATATCTTGAATTTAGTTTTTACAGGATTTGTTTATAACCAGCTGAAACACACATAGAAAACTTAACAAATTTAATACTTAAGTAATTTAAAACACAGCATCACTGTCCAATAAAAACATGCATCTCCAAAACCTTCTTCATTATTAAGGGAAGTCAATGTGAAAAAAGTGTATTTTAGGTTATTTTTTAATTCCTATTGGTCTATTCATTAAGACATTTTGCTACAGTGTAAGAGACAGTTTGTGTTCAAAATGTTTAAGTAAAAATCAACAAAAATGGAGATACATGTTTTTCATTGGACAGTGATAAATTATGCAGTGCACAAACAATCCACCAGGGGGCAGAAAACAGACATATTGATTTATGTTTAATTGTAAAATAAATTCATAAAATGAATTACTATTCGTTAAATGCATTATTCTTGTTGCAAGAGTTGTTGTTTATATTATTTTTAAATGTGAAATTTTAAAAATTAATAAATAATTATGTATTACACTAATGTTGCAGAAGTCTCAAAAACTCATATTATTTTGTATTAAATATGATACATTTGAGTATTAAGGTTAATACATTAATCCTGTTTATCCGGATTAATAGGTAAAATTAGTATGCTTTATATTTCAGTTGTTAATAAGAAAATAATGCTCTGTATTTTATATAATGATTCATCAATTTAAATGTATTTATTATTTAAAAAATAAATTATGATAATTAAAAATAAAGAGAATAATAAAAGCAGGTGAGAGGAGGTACCTGAGCACCACGAAGTCTCTGCTGGGGTGGGGGGGCATCCGGTTCAGGACGTACTGAAAGATCTCAGTCTGTTTATCCAGAGCTTCACACACCTTCCACTTCAGCAGATCCACGTCCCACAGGTGGCGCTCTCTCAGCACCCGGTTCAGCACAACCGAGGGAGGAGCCTCCACCTCCACCGACACCCGCCAGCGCCGCAGCGGGTTCCCATCCCCCACCTGCACAACACCATTAATCAATTACAGCGTATATATTAATATATACATCATAACACCATTAACCAGAAACATGTTTTTAGACGGGTAACTGGAAGTTCAGGGATTTTCCAGTGTTATAAATCCTGAATCTACATCTGTATTTATATCTAACATGGATGGAGAGATGTAACCATAGCTGGCGGTGGAGGTAAGGAGCCTCTAAAAATGATCAGATGAACAATAAAAACACATTTAAAGGATAGAATTCTCTTTTTTCTCTATTTTCAGTTTTAGCTGAAGCTGATAAACAGCAGACCTCTCAGTTCTATATTATATCTATATAATAACTCTGAAGGACCTGTAATCTGCTGTAACTCTACAGACTACAAGTATCTGATCTCCTGTATCGGATGGTGTGGGTGGTTGGTGTTTAGATGATCCGGTGAGATCACGCCAGAGTTCTGGTCGTACCTTCTTGTAGGCGAGCTCGGTGCTGTCGGCGCTCTGGCAGGACACCCAGCCCTTGGCTTTATCTCTGGCCTCTTTAAACAGGTCCTGCAGACGGTCCTGGAGATTCACAGGCCACGAGACCCCCTCCTCCTCCTCTTCCTGATCCTGATGCTGCTGTTTACACAGCTCCTCCAGCGTCGGCGCCTGAAGCTCCGCCTCCACGTACGAGTTCCTCGACTGCGTCACCATTTCACCCGGAATCTGAGAGAGAAGATCAGAAGAGTTTCAGAACCACCGTTTATACTTTACTTACTGTCAAACATCCCCCGACACTTTGTGCCTGATCCAGGTGGGCGGAGCAGCAGCACTGTGAGGTACAGGGGTTGGAGAATGAAACTGAAAGCACCCGAACATCCCTTTCAGACAGCTTCCTCTTACAGCATCCACAGTTAATCCTGTTGGATGTGGTTGGTTCTTCTTGGTGGTATGCTGACATTACCCTGGATACCGTGGCTCTTGATGCATCACAAAGACTTGCTGTCTTGGTCACAGATGCTCCAGCAAGACGTGCACCAACAATTTGTCCTCTTTTGAACTCTGGTATGTCTCCCATAATGTTGTGTGCATTGTAATATTTAGAGCAGATCTGTGCTCTTACCCTGCTAATTGAACCTTCACACTCTGCTCTTACTGGTGCAATGTGCAATTAATGAAGACTGAACACCAGACTGCTCCAATTTAGCCATGAAACCTAAAATCCCACTAAAATGATGACAGGTGTTTCAGTTTCATTCTCCACCCCTGTAGTTCTAAAGAGATAATCAGAAAAACAGAAACAGGTCCTCACCTCGAACAGCCGGTTACACTCTGTGATCATGTGCGCCAGGCCCTGGGTGGCGGCCAGGTTCTCATTCAGGTCCTTTTGGTCGGGTCGTCCGGTAGCGTATTTCTTCTGCATGGCTCTGCAGAGCATCAGAAGATACAGTGAAATTTAATGAAAAGGAGACAGATCTTGTTTAACTACTCTAGCAGGCTTATTAACATTAGGAGAGAGAAAAAAATAAAACTTTTCTAAACCTAAGGCATTTTTAAAACTGTTGGCCTACTGCATTTAAGGTGGAAAGAAGAAGGATTAATGGGTCTGTAAGTGTGAATAAGGTGGTTTAACAGTTTTATTAAAGCAAACAACCTTATATATAACCTCAAATAAAACATGCCACGTTTACACATATCAATATTCTGATTATTACTGTTAAATTTCCTTGGAATTGATGCAGGAAGGAGAATGCAGTAAAGATCAGGAGAAAAAATACACACAGAACAAAACTGTACAGGATTCTGATCATATTTATTTAAAATAGAACCTGATGGACCCTCAGCTTTAGACCCAGAGAACCGAATAAAGAACAGCCCACTGCTGCTGGTCTCTTAAACACAGTGCAGGTAGAGCTCACCTGGGGGACAGGTTATCCTTCTTCAGTATGTTGAGGTGGAAGAGCGACGGGGCGAGACACACGGCGATGTTCATGGGCGTCATCTGGTTCTCCTGCACAGAGGAAGTGACATCACTGAGGAAGCAGAGCAGCGTCTGCAGGACCTCCCTGTTCTCGTCAGACATCAGCATGATGGCCGCCTGAACCGCCTGCAGCCGCTGGTCTTTAGGAACGTCTGCAGAAAACAGAGCAGATTATTTTATAGAATTAAATCTGAAACATTATCAAAACTTAAATCTATAGGAGATTACATTCATCTAACACCTACAACACCTACAGCACCAATCAGAAGTTTAGATACACCTTCTCATTTAATGTTTAGTCTATCAGATTATGAAGGAACTCATAATGAATCATGTAGTAACTTAAAAACAGTGTTAAACAAACCTAAATACTCTGTGAAGAAGAATTTAGATGCTCTTATCTGAGTTGTTTCTGAGGCTGAAATCTCTGATTAACTCATCCTGTACAACAGAGGAAACTCTCGCTCTTCCTTTTCTTTCCTGGGGCTAATCCTGATGAGTGCCAGTTTCATCATCATAACGAATGATAGTCTTTGCTATTGCACTTGAGGATGCATTTTTCAAGCTCTTAATTTATTTCTTTTGACTGGTACTGTAGATCTAAAATAGCTAATCTACCACCTGTCACATGACTGTGAACATTTTTACAACAATTTTCAGATAATGTATATACAGCTCTGTAAAAAATAAGCTGTGAGAGTGAGAGAGGTGAGAGTTTACTCACACTGGTAAATGTGGAGGAAGGTTTCTCCCAGTTTGCTGGTGAGGAGAGGTTCAGGAAGATCTCTGAAGAACTGCTTCACCATGTCGGCCACGTCGTACGCAGACTGATCCTCATAATTCACATCCTCCGGAGAACTCTCGTTCATCTGCCTGAGAGCCTGAATACGAGACTTCACCCCCGACTTACGGAACAAACCCACCTGCAGATCAGCAGCAGATCAGATTAAAACCATTAAAAAACCATAAAAAACATTAACATTACTATACAGTGCAGAGTACTGCTGCACATAACAGCAGATCAGAGTGATTCTGTGATTTTGTAAAATTTACAGAACCAGTTAAACACTCTCACGCCTCATTTATTGTTTTTATTATTTTATTTTTCTTTCCTACATTGTAAATAAATACTGAAGTCATCCAAACTTCAAAGGAACACAATCATGTAGTAAACTGATAACTAATCATGTTTCCTAGGATGATCCTGATGAGTGCCAGTTTCATCATCATAACATGTCTGATGGTCTTTGCGGTGACTGCACTTGAGAATACTTTAAAAAATTGTTTAAATTCTTCGTTTAAGATTTACTGATCTTAATTTTTTCTTAAAACATTTTTTAATTCTTTATTTAGTTGAGTAGTTGTTGCTTCTCATAATCTGGATTAGAACATTACTCAAATATTCACTATTCACTGTATACCTGTAACTCTACCTCTTCACTACTTTACTTTAACTGATGCTCTCAAACACTTTATTAAGAGACAAGAAATTCAAGTAATTAACTCTTGATGAGTTCAGCACAGCTGTTAACTGAAAGCCTGAATTCCAGGAGACTCTGCCTCATAAAACTGACTGAGAAAATCCAGCAGGGATGAGTAACACTGATCATCATCATCAAGAATGTAAAATATAAAACATATTTTGGTTTGTTTAAAATGTTTTTGTTTCATGAATAATTTGATATGTTTAAATACACAGCTTGGAGTTTAGTATTAATCTACAATCCAATAAAAAATAAATAATGAAAAAAACACTGAATTTAAAATGTTACAGAGCTGAAGATAATGTATATGTAAATGAGGTGAGTAACCTGGTCCAGGCATTGGCTCCTGAGGTAGCGCAGGGCCTGCTGGAGGCCGAGAGGTAGAGGCTGACCGAAGCGCTGGACGTGAACGATCAGAGGAACACCGAACACGTTCTTATCCTTATAATCCGGAACCTTCATCCGCTTCATGAACTTCGGCACCGACCTGATCCATAAACATTAAAGAATATTGGAGAAAAATTATGAATTTGTAAATTAAAGACGTGATAACACTTCTTAACAAGACTTTTTTAGTGTACTCCACTCCTCCTCCACTCTCCCTCAGCTTTCTGAGATCCAGTAATTTAGTGTTTTTTGCTCAGCACAGGTGTGCAGCTGCTCTGAGCCTGAATAACAGTGATTTAAGTCATTTACTCAAAATAATTACTTTATGCCCCGAAGTGCCTGTTGTAAAAAATGCTGGGCATAAAGATCAACATTTCCGGATGTCAGAGAGCTGCAGGAGAGCGGAGGAGGGCTATTAAACAAAGGTTATTACTTTTTATCATGTTTTACTACAACAAAAGTCCATTTTACACCGGACTTCTCCTTTAAGAAACATTGTGCTTTAAAAGAAAATAAAGAGCCTGTAATCTAATATTTACTAATATTTATTTATCAGAGAGGAAGATAATAAATGAGATCTGATATTGGATCTGAATACTGCGAGTCTCACCAGGTCCAGCCGTGTTTGTTGGTGAGGGAGAATTTCTCCATGACGGCCGTCAGTCTGAGGAGGGAGAATTTCTGCAGGAGGCTGAGCTGAGCTGCTGACTGATTACTGATCTGCAGGGAGGCGACCGAGTGACTGAGACGATTCGAGATCTGAAAACTAGGCCATCGCAAACTGAACACACACACACACACACACACACACATACACACACACACACACACACACACACACACACATACACACACACACACACACACATACACACACACACACACACACACACACATACACACACACACACACACACACACACACACACACACACACATACACACACACACACACACACACACACATACACACACACACACACACACACACACACACACACATACACACACACACACACACACACACACATACACACACACACACACACACACACACACACATACACACACACACACATACAACACACACACACACACCCACACACATACAACACACACACACACACACACACACACACACACATACACACACACACATACAACACACACACACACACCCACACACATACAACACACACACACACACACACACACACACACACATACACAACACACATACACACACACACACACACACACACACACACATACACAAAATTACTTTTATTATTATTTAAAATACACTTATATATAAATAAAGTTGTTACATAGGGTTTAAATTAGTGGTGTCAATCAATTAAAAACTATTATTAACTATTTAATTATTCACAATCAGATTTATCCTTAAGACTAAACATTTGATAATGGGTATTTAAATGTGAATTAAAGAATCAGTGTTAGAATTGTATTATTAGTTATCAGTATGTATTATTATTAATACCAAATTAATACCAAAGTCCAGCTATGTAAGAATTATAGTTATAATAATTATAGCATATAGTCTATGAAATGATGTAGGTGTTAATGATGAAGGGCAATGGGAATGAGTTCAGAGTTACAGAGCAAATTTACTCTGAAACACAAGAGAGATTCTCCTGCTGTCAGAATTTGATTGCCTTTTCATTTAGTATAAAAGCTAACTGTACTGTTACTGTATAAATCATAAATAACTAAACATCCATATAAAAAAGGTACTGCCAACCTAATGTTTATATTATTAAATGTAGATTGTTAAATTCATTCTTTATTTTTATGTAATGTAGGATATATGGTCTAATAACACATGGATATGAAGTCACAAGGCGCCTTCAACCAAAAAATTATTAGTAACAGTAAAAGAATAAAGTGAATATAAAGGTGTAAATGGTACCGGTTTGGTCTGGTGAGTGAAGCCCCGACCCCGGAGTCCCTCCTCTCCCTCGTCCCTGTAGATTCCGTCTCGTTCAGGGACACGGCGTCCCTGTCCCCGTCCCCGTCCCCGTCGCTGGGTGTGGCCTGACCCTCCAGTACAGAGTGACCTTCTAAATCCAGCGTGATGTTTCTGGAGGACTGAAGGTTTCCGTCAGGCTCCTCCCTGTGTCCCCTCTGTCCCCTCTGTCCCCGCTCTGCTCTGTCTCCTGCAGGCAGAACGTTCTGAGACCAGTGATCAACGATCTGCTGCAGGCCGTTGACGTGCTGCAGGATATCGTCCAGGTGAGGGAACAGGTCCTCCTTCTCCAGGTCGATCAGGTCTCCGGTGCTGGCGTAGAGGTGGGAGCCGGGGACGTTGTCGTAGATGCTGATCCGGCTTCCCCGCGAGCAGCACTGGGTGATTGGCCGCGGCTCCTTGGCGGTGGGCGGGCGCTGGATCTCTGAAGGCCTGCTGATTGGTGCGGCGGTGGGAGACAGGCTCTCGATGGACAGGGCTTTGGGAAAGGTCCCGGGTTTGTGGTCTTTAGGGATATGAACCACCAGGTCTTCGTAGGAGCGGAACTCGTTGCGGCGGTTCTGCTCTGCGACCCGTTTTCCCTGAATCATGCTGGAGAAGACGTCCAGGTCCTCCAGGTACATGCCGCTGCGCTTGTGGTCGTTGCGGACTGCTCTGCGGTCCTTCATGCTGGGGGTGCTGGACTGGCTGCTGCTGCCATCGCTGCTGGACTGCAGGCCCGTGCCGGGGGGCGGTTCCGGCGGATCTACGTCACCGTTGACGCTGATTTCTACGCAGCGAAGCGTCTTTACGGTTTCAGGTTCATGCTGGAGAACAGGAGCACCGATCACTAACGTCCTGCGTCCCCTCGGGCTCAGCGTCCCACTGGACCGCAGCATCTCCATGCGCCGCAGGAAGTCCTTGGCCCGCGTTTGGCCGCGCTTGCTGTGCTTGTTGTTGGGCAGCGAGCCGTAGAGCGGCGGGTCTGGAGACAGGTGCTCATGCATGTGGGCGGGGTCTGAGGAGGTGTGGTGTGGTGAGACGCCGCCGGTGAGGTGGGACAGGGCCTGGTGGGACACCCCCAGTAGGGTGTGGTCAGGCATGGTGTGCTGAGATCCGTCTGAGTCCTCGGCGCTGAGTCCGCCGCCGCTGCTCTCACTGTGCAGAGACGAGACCTCGGGTTCGCTCAGGTCGGTCAGGATGCTCTCGCTGCTGGGCGTCGTCCGCAGGGCCGAATCCTCCCGCTGTCCCTCTCGTTCCACCCGCTCCAGGAGACAGTCGATGTCCCGCAGCCGGGACCAGCGCCGGCTCGTCCACTCAAACGTCCATTTATCACTAATGGCAAACAGGTCGTCCTCATCGGAGTCCTCGCTCTGTAAAAACAGAGTTCTAATTAGACGATATTTAATCATCAGCTTCATCTGCGTCTCCAAAAGTGACCAAACACAACAGATTATATATCTAGTGGTTGGTGTGGTGCAGTGAGCTTTCATAAGGGAGACTGAGGTTCAATTCCTGCTCTGGGTGACTGAATGCTGTGATACACCAATAAGAGTCCTTTAGTAAGACTCCTTACAGTACATTGACCCACTTCTGTGATATAAATTACCTTGTAAATCGAGCAACAGCTAAATGTGGTAAATAAAAATGTAAATGTAATGTAAATAATAGTAATAATATTAGTACATTCATTTACCAATTTAAATCTATCAAATCTGTGGTACCACAGCTTATTATACCTATAAGATTAGGTCGACCTGTGAAGGGGCTGTAATTTACTGTGTAATTTTAATCCAGTATGAATCTAGCAGTAAAAAATAATAATAATTATTCCAGAGTGATTTTTTTTCTGAACTGATATGCTATTGCATAAGCCACTGGATATCAGTACGCAAATTTAGAGGAAGATTGATCATGTTATCTCAGGGGGTTGGCTTGGGAATGGCCACACCTGTATATGTTGTGAGGTGATATCTTGTGATTGAGGCTGAACTTAAGCTATCCTGTCTATTGTAAGACAACATGATTTAATGGAGATAGTAGATGATAGTACATGAATGGGAAATTCTGAGTGTACCAGGAACATGTCATACAACAATACGCCTGTTTAAATTCAAAGTCTGTTCATTTTTTACAGGTTTAAAAAGAATTTAAAGTCTTTTTAGCCCCGATACTTCGATCCAGACTATTGGGGTCATTTAAAGATTTTCTTCCAGCTCAAATTGTCGAGTCAAATCACTTACAAATTACATTCATACACCTCCTTTAGTTACACTAATCCATCTGAAAATAGGTCGTAACATGAAACATGCTTTACAATACATTTACCTACATTATCCCCCTGTTAAATTCCACCTGAAGATCATATATAATTATATTTATTATATAAGTGCTGTTATGTAACACAGACTATCAGTTTCTGCTGGGTGGATTAAGCTGTATTGAATATTTAGGTTAGTGATGTAAAAACAAATCCCAGCCATTCAGCAGCAGCACGGCCCCAGGCTGTTTTCATAAATAAAGAGAGTTGGGTGAATTGATGCAGCTCAGCGGGAATACTCAAATATCACACGCATACAAAGAGCACGCGGATTAAAGGGTCACGCAGACCCGGACTGGAATGTGTTTCTCAAAACAGCAAAAATAGCCCCTCTACTCCCATAATAATCAGGTAATATAAAGCCCGGCGGGTCACAGAGACGATGCTGCTGAATAAAGAGAATAAACTCTTCACTGATTCTCACTGTTTAATAGAGACATTTATTACACTTACTTTCTTCTTGGGAAGATTCACATCCAGTTTCATAGAAGCGCACTTATTTAATGTGTTCAGTCTCCTGAAAATAAAAATAAATATACAGATCAATGAATAAAACAGTGCGGTCTTATAAAAAATTGACTAAATATCAACAACACAACACAGTACTGAAACTCTCTTTACCAGCCTTATATTAATATTAGTATAATATTTATACAGGTTCTGTTTATACTGTTATTCCATCTTAATCACCCCCCCCCCCCCTCTATTGTCTTGTGTCTCTTGTCTCACGTATGTCTATATCTATGATCTTGTTGTATTGTATATTTATTATTTCTAATTTTTTGATATGTATATATCTATTTTCTGTCCTTGCTGTAAATTTGGGAAGGAGAGTAATGTAATTTAATTCTCTGTCTGTACTTTAAATATGCAGTACTGACAATAAAACTATTTTACCTGACTTATAACAGTCTCAAAATGAGAAATCTTTATCAGATTTAAGAAACAGTAAATCCTCAGTTTTAAACCTGTTTTTAACATCTTCCTGTTGTTCTAGTTTTGCTTTAGACTCTCAGGAGAATCCCCGACTCCATCATAAACCAGAGCTCCTCCGTTACTGTAGTAAACATGTTCGTCATTCGATCCTTTAAAAGAACAATTCTCAGAGGAAGAACCTGCTCAGAAATCCTGAATCTCCCCCTACAAATACCCTGAGAAACAGCTGATTTCATTCTTTATAAACCAGAACAATGAAATATTCTATACTTCACTTAACTACAGCTTTTAGATTGCCAGGTCACAGTTAGAGTTCTGATAGAGTTAAGTATTGGAAAGAAGCAGCAATGTGATTCACTATAATATACTGTACTACAGTAAGCAAGGCAATTTTATGGCCTATTTATATTTAACATTATTATTTAATATTTACTAAGTAAAAGAAAAGTTTACTTTTTATCTACTCATAAAAGTACAACACTGATACTGATAAAGTTTTTTTTTTAAATATCGACACAGTACTGCAAAATGTAATATTGTGATACTTTGATATTTCTTCACACCCCTAACGCCTGATCAAGAATGTATTTATTTCACTCCATCATTAACAGAGTTCACATTGAACTTTGTGTTGTGTAATTTTTCAGTTTGCAATAATCCAGAATTAGATAGAATCCACATAAAAAACACAGGACTTTACACAAGTTTACACAACCCCCTGCCCGCAGTAATACCGTATACTGTTTAGAAATTTGATTGAAGCTTTCTTTAGGAAGAACAGCAGAGACAGTTACTTCAATAAAAGCTGCATAATATTTTTTCTGTACCTTTATGTTGCAAGAAACAATAATAACCAGGTGCCTCAATACTTTTGTTTAATATAGAGAGCTACTAATACTCAAATAAGCTTTAATTATGATATTAGTTATTACTCCAGCTACTAAATACCTACAGTTATAGAGTGGTTTTTGGTTCCTGAGTAAATTAATCACTGGATTTAGTTAAACATCACAAAGACAGTCAACAATATTCCTCTAGAGAATAAAATGAGACTCTGAGGGTTTGTGGGTCGAATTCTTTATACGTTTATTAAAAACCACTGAAACAGTAAAAGCAGAGCAGAGATGGAAACGCCACATTCCTTTCTAACAGCGAGTGAGAGGAAACCGAGGGAGGCAGAACTCATGTTATTATCACCACAGCTTTTTTATACGACCCGTTATATCATTCAGTTCATATTCAATTAATTATTTCACCGTTATATTTAATTGCATCACATATATATTTAGCAGATAAGAAGATAAAACTGTTGTAAAATAATTGTAATGTTTTTATGTAACCTGTATTATAAAGTGTTACGTGTCGCTCTGATTAGAGTCAGGTAGGCGTCTAGTTTTACACAGCAGATTCTCTTTACTGTCGGTCTGAGAACACATCCGTTTTATTCCCGCTGGGGAAAAGAAGCACTTCAGCTTTACTCACGCAAACGTAAAACGATAGCTCTCTGTTTTTAACCTGTTTATAAAACAGTCTGATACGCCTGAAGCTGTAGATCACACAAAGAGAATCAGAAGAGATTCCTATAAAACTAGCAATGCTAAACTACATATTAACTAAATATTTAATATGAAAATATAATAAAAAACTGGAGGGAACATTTAAAATGACTTTTTTTAAAGGTATAACATTTAATTTTAGAGAGCTTTTACACACGTCTACCTTATTTAATCCAGTCCTTCAGACTTTTTGGTTTAGTTTAGGGTGTGAAAGGTGATGTGAACCACAGTCCAGACTAAAGGACCTGAGTGAAACCATGCTTTTAGATGCGTTGACCACCAATTAAAAAGTTAAAGAAGATCCTGGGAGCACCCCAGCTTCTCAAAAGCATCTTAGCATTAAAAACATCTTAACATGTAGAGAGAGATCAGTGTGAAGACTCATCTGCAGCTCTGCTGTTTTACTGAAATCTGACTCTCTTTAGAAACTCAACACCAGAACATTCTTACCCAGAGAAAGAGAGGAGAGGTAAAGCAGTCGCATCAGGTGTTTATAAGGCGGCCAGGTACGGTTTAGATTAGTGTAAAAGATAGCTAGTAAGTAAAATAGTTAAGATAGTAAGTTAAACTCTAAATATCTGTAAATAAAGTTAAATAGCCTGTTGAAATGTTGGGTTGGCACAGATAACTACGTCATGATCAGTGTCTACAGCAGCTTCAGATACTTTAGACTATATTCAGTTTAAATACGACTATGATAAGAGTTTTCTGGCTTTTCTGTTCCATACCAGGTAAAAGAAAATCACTGTTCATGAAAACAGAATACATACAAACCCTCTTCTCATGTGGGGACAATCTATTTCTGCATCTCTGCACCATAACATGACAATATCACACGCAATTGATTGAAAACAAGGTGGTGGGAATCCCAGTCAGAAGTTTCTACAGCCAGTCAAAACAGAAACATGGGCCAATATTATCAAATTTTATGTTTGAAACTAGTTTATTTGCTTATTGAAGAAATATGTATATATTTTGACTAATTCGATCCTTCTAATCCCAAATGGCAAGGATATGTCTATATAAGGAACAAACCACTTTCTGTACAAAGACAAAATTTAGTTTTTATACATCTAAGGTCCTACTAATCCCAGAATATCTTGGAGAAATAAACAAAAATTGACACCAGGCAAAAGTCCAGCTCTCAGGAGGTTAAGAGCAGCTTCTCTCTCTGCATTAAAGACTGTAGAAGTTCGTATCTTACCGGCACAGAGGCTCCACCAGATCTTTATCCAGGAAGTCATGATCTTTCTTTACAGGAGAGATGTCTATTGGAAACTGAGAATCTGCAAAAAATAAAAATAAAAAAATAAATAAAGTTCACATTTTAACACTTTTAACAACCAGTAGAGTCTGGTTTTTATTGTTTCTTGCTTAATTGTTCATTTTTATATGTTTGCATAACTAAACGATGTCTGCCCTCCTCAGAAACCTGTTACAGCTCTGGTTCAGACTGGGGGAAGCTGAGGACTTGTTTTGGACTTTGTTTTTTGGCTGATTCTTATAAAACTGTAAAACTGGAGGCAGGATCTGGATCTGAGCAGGCATTACGTTCTGCTCACGGTCCGGCGCCGAGTTTATGTAACGACCGGAGCAGATCCAGACCCTCCTAAAGAGAACATTCCTCAGTTTCTGTTTCTCGGGCAGGAACGCAGAGCTGCTTCCACATTTAAGTGAAAGCACAGATTCAGACGAGTTTACTGTGTTTAATCAGGATCCAGTAGAAATTCCAGAACAGAACTGGAGGAGGAAGAGATCAGAACTCAGCAGAACCAAATCTGAACAAACTCTACAGTCTGCAGTCTGGAAATGAACTGTATGTGAATGTGAAAAATTCTCACATGCAGGCATTAATATAACAGCAGCTCTTCCATTTAATGCACTGTGTTAATAAACACTGAAATCAGAGTAAAGCACAGTGCTGCATGTGGTAAAAGGGCTCGTGTGGAAGTTCTGAGTGTGTTTTTGCAGCTCTGATGAAACAGGATTGTTCTCATGACCCCTGTATTCGGTCGTGTCGTGCTCCGGGATGTTTAGATTGTAACTGTAGACCGGAGTCGTCTCACTGCGGCTGGATCTGTCCTCTTTAAGTGAGTCTCTTTAACGAGACGCACTTTAACTCAGTCAGTCAGCAGCTGCAGAAATCAGACTCTCTCTTACAAAAGCCACTAAAACCAACCAGCAGCTCCAGCAGAGTCCCCATAAAACACCAAACACATCCCAGCCTGACTCTGAACACGACTGAAGTAATGCAGCCTGTGATCTGCTGATGCCGCGCTGCTGCTGCTGAGGGGAGAGAGAGAGTGAGCTCTGGGTTGGAGGACGCTGTAGAATCAGAGTGTGTTCTGTGTGTTTCTGCTTTACTGAGAGAAGTGCTGAAATCAGCGTGATGGATTTACCTTCAAAAAGCTGTGCGTACTGAGGGAATCCTGCAGCCCGTAGCCAATCACACGCTTCCTTCGCCTCAATCTCTGCAAAACAAAAGACATTTGTTTGTTTTAATTTTATTATGTAAAATACCTTTTTTCCCCACTTATACAGCTCTGGAAAAAATATTTTACCAAATTAAAAACCTCTGGAATATAATCAAGAAGAAGATGGATGACCACAAGCCATCAAACCACCAAACTGAACTGCTTGAATTTTTGCACCAGGAGTAAAGCAGCATAAAGTTATCCAAAAGCAGTGTGTAAGACTGGTGGAGGAGGAGAACATGATGCCAAGATGCATGAAAAAAACTGTGATAAAAAACCAGGGTTATTCCACCAAACATTGATTTCTGAACTCTTAAAACTTTATGAATATGAACTTGTTTTCTTTGCATTATTTGAGGTCTGAAAGTTCTGCATCTTTTTTGTTATTTCAGTCATTTCTCATTTTCTGTAAATAAATGCTCTAAATGAGAATATTTTTATTTGTAATTTGGGAGAAATGTTGTCTGTAGTTTATAGAATAAAACAACAATGTTCATTTTACTCAAACATAAACCTATAAATAGTAAAATCAGAGAAACTGATTCAGAAACTGAAGTGCTCTCTTCATTTTTTTCCGAAGCTGTATATACAGTGAAAGATTACACGTTAAGATAAGAATTGTGACCGGCAGCATCTGTCTAGAACTGTCCAGGCATTCAGTCAAACACCTCCTGAAGAAATCACCTCCACATTTAACACACACACACACACACACATATCCCACAGGTCAGTGCAGCGTTCTTATACCATGCTATACCAGCTCCCGTCCAAAATGACGTGTGATTTCAGTGTACAGTACAGTCGTGTACAACACAATTAAAACCTAAGTACAGTTATAATTTATAATATTTAATCTCTATTTGTTGTACAAACATTAACAACAATCAGCCATAACAATAAAACTGTTCAATAAAGAGTAATGTAGTGACTGTGTGTGTCTGTGGTCCCAGGGTTCTGCTACTTCCTGTTTCCTCTGCTTCAAAAGAAAAGCCCTGTTTGTTATGAAGTCCATGACCGGTTTTCTTCTGGTTCTATTTAGTATTACAACACCTTGGACTCGGATCTCCTAAAATCGATCAAAAATAATCTAAAAAAATAAGATTTAGCCTAATATTTTTTTTGATGCCTGGGATGTATCTTACAGTGGATATACTTCACCACCAATGAGAACAGCTCTAAGCCAGTAACATTCTCTAGATTTTCGCACCAAACCTCAAACTCTTAATGACTTTATTTCCATCTTAACTGTTTAATTATACAGATATATAATATATTCCGTACCCGTTTTTCCGAGAACAGTCTAGTCTAGCTCTACCGCTTTAATAAAAGAAGAGAAGAACAGAACTTCTAATGTCCTCCACGTCCTCAGTAACGCTCAGCAATATCATTCTTTTCCATAATATGTCATTATATCCAGCATTGTTATGGAAACTTTGACCCGTACCTTTGAAAATGGCCTTTTCACATTCTTTAAACAGCACTTCTGATAGGAGGAACGTTTCTCTCCTTTTGTTCCACCAAGGACAATTTATCTCACTATTTTTAGAAGTGCGTGTGAGACACGTGGAGAGAGAGAGAGACGTTATATAACCCGCTCTGCTCTGTTTCTTCCTTCACCGGGTCTGTTTCACTACTATAGTGTAGAACACAAGAGTCTGGTGAGTCCACAAAGCCCATTACACTACAGCCTGTAATTTACACTGAATATCCGAATACATGTCTGTGGACACTTCTTTTAATGACCACAGTAATGCTGGATTTAGTAGTATTTGACAATACTGAATACCAGTACTGATACTGACACCGATAGATACAATGGATTACCTACTTTGAGTAATTACTCATCACAGGGAATCTCACGATACGATATTATCACGATACATTACCCACGATAACAAAGATCCCACGATACTGTGATTCTGCTACACTCAACATATCGCAAGACACTTTTCTATGATATTTTACAGCATCTGTGTTACTGAAGAGGATAAAATACTGTGTTTTTCACACTATAAGGTGCACTATAAATCCTCTAATTTTCCCAAAAATCATCAGAAATCATTATGTATGAATTCTACCAGTCAGTTTGTTAGAAGCAGCCCCAGCTAGCACTGCTGGAGCAGCATTAGCATAAGCTGCTAACCACCACACAGTGGTGACACCTGCTGAACTAGAAGGTCAACCCCTGTTCCTTACTAGTGTCTCATAGCGTCCCTTATAATCCCGTGCGCCTTATTAATCAAAATAGACCAGAATATAGACGTTTATTGATAGGGCCCGAAAAATATGGTAAACAAGTAGCAGGAATTGTGGATTTATTGGTGTCAATTTCACAGAATTTAGATATCCTATGTTAAAAAAACCTGCATTATATTGATATTGATAACATGTATTGATAATGCACCTCTACTAAATCACATTGATCAACTACAATAACTATTGCTGACAAATCTGTGCAAACACACACACACAGTGCCTGTAGAGAAGTTCTGATAACAGAACAGGATGGACATGAACCTGTTAGCATCACGGCTAATGCCAGACGCAGGCTACAACATAAAAACTGTGGAGCAGTGGAACTGTGTTCTCTGGAACAATGGTGCTCCATCCAATACTATGGATAAAAACAGGTGAGAAAATTGGTATTGGAGGAGTGGTGGTGAAATTTCAAAGTTTAAATCCAGTAAAACAACAGAATAAAATGTCTAATATAGAAAATTACAGAAAACTTTACTTTAATTTTTCTTATATTTCCTCAGAGAATCAATAAAACAGCATTGTCAGAACAGAAATAGAGTTTCTTCTAATATTTTTTTTATCCAATAATCAATCCCTCCATTAAAGATCCTTCCACTGCTGATCTACATGATAATTCTCACCTGATCCAAAGCTTTACATGTGCTGATCCAGATCCTTTATTCAGGTATAATTCCTGCAGTGTAAACAGAGTTACAGCAGCAGAGCCGCCGTCTATCCCAAAAACACCAACAGCAGTAAAGAGCCGGAGTTTATATACCACCAGGCCCGCCCCACCCCGTGTCCCACCCCGTGTCCCACTCCGCGTCCCACCCCGTGTCCCCCTGTGATTCCGGCAGTGATGTCCCGCAGTCTAAATCACGTCACAGAGCTCATTCACTCATCTCCCTCTCAGAGACACTGATAACCCGTCCCTGTCTCCACCCAGATTTCCACACTATTCCATTTACGTCTCCATCAAAAGAACAATCCAGCCTCAGAAGCTGCAGCTATTGTCTGATAACAAAGCCTGTAATTTTAGATTGATTATTCTAACGAGGAGCCGAGTGAAAGACGCAGAGGAATTCCCTCAGATACAAAACCTCCTATCAGTTACAGGTCTGTGTTCTCTAGTATGAAGCCGGACGAGGAGAAATGAGGAGATACTACTGACTGGAATTAGAGGAGAAACTGGTCTTGGTTTTAGGTTTAAAAGTGAATTAAATATTATATTTTGTTATGGTTTTATCACATTAAATAGTATATTACAGTACATCGCTATATATCACAGTATATTCTCATGAGCATATCGAGATTTATCAACCTGGAATGGACAGAAAAGAAAGTCCAGATTTTCAGAACTGAATCAAATTCTAAATTAACCTACATTCAGTCGACTCCTCCCACTCTGCAGGTGAGACAGGTGAGAGAGTGTGAGGGCTGTTCCTGAGTGAGGAGTGCTCAGGCTGTGGGGAGGAGGAGTGATATTATTATTGGTGTTGTTGGTGTAAAATCACGCTGACGCCAGGGAGCGTCTTTGTCCCACAGCCAGAGGTACAGGACGAAATCCGAGCTGGGAATTCCACTACGCTCCTCACTGTAACTCTACACTGTAACTCTACCCCGGAATGCTGAAGATTCACACCTTTACTCTCATTGTTTTCTCAGAAAAGACGGAGGATCGCCCCACATTACACACGCTAACTCAGGGCTCTACACACGCTAACTCAGGGCTCTACACACGCTAACTCAGGGCTCTACACACGCTAACTCAGGGCTCTACACACGCTAACTCAGGGCTCTACACACGCTAACTACATCCAAATCCCTCCTAGTAAAACCAAACCCCTCCTACGACACCCAAACTCCTCCCTGTACAACCACACTCCTCCCACTACCACCAAACTCCTCCTACTACCACCAAACTCCTCCTACTACATCCAAAACTCCTTCTATTAAAGCCAAAACTCCTCCTACTACAACCAAACTCTTTCAACTACATCCAAACCCCTCCTACTCCAAGCAAAACTCCTCCCAATACAACCAAACCCCTCCTACTACAACTAATTTAATAAAATATGTAGAATCATCCGGCAGAATCCTGATAACTGAGGGTCTGAGATGATCCTCAAACAGATGAGCAGCAGAATCTCTAAAACCAGCAGCTCTTTTCTCTCTTTACCACATTAACTCAACACTAAATACTCAACACTTAACACTTAACACTAAACACTCAACACTAAACACTAAACTCTAAACTCTAAACACTAAACACTCAACACTAAACTCTAAACACCAAACACTCAACACTAAATACTCAACACTCAACACTAAATACTCAACACTTAACACTTAACACTAAACACTCAACACTAAACACTAAACTCTAAACACCAAACACTCAACACTCAACACTAAATACTCAACACTAAACACTCAACACTAAACTCTAAACACCAAACACTCAACACTCAACACTAAATACTCAACACTTAACACTTACCACTAAACACTCAACACTAAACACTAAACTCTAAACACCAAACACTCAACACTCAACACTAAATACTCAACACTAAACACTCAACACTAAACACTAAACTCTAAACATCAAACACTCAACACTCAACACTAAATACTCAACACTAAACACTCAACACTAAACACTAAACTCTAAACACCAAACACTCAACACTCAACACTAAATACTCAACACTCAACACTCAACACTAAATACTCAACACTTAACACTCAACACTAAATACTCAACACTAAACACTAAACTCTAAACACCAAACACTCAACACTCAACACTCAACACTCAACACTAAATACGCAACACTAAACACTCAACACTAAACACTAAACTCTAAACACCAAACACTCAACACTCAACACTAAATACTCAACACTAAACACTCAACACTAAACACTAAACTCTAAACACCAAACACTCAACACTAAACACTAAATACTCAACACTAAACACTAAACTCTAAACACCAAACACTCAACACTCAACACTCAACACTAAATACTCAACACTAAACACTCAACACTAAACACTAAACTCTAAACACCAAACACTAAACACCAAACACTCAACACTAAACACCAAACACTCAACACTAAACACTATCTATCTATCTGTCCATCCATCCATCCATCCATCCAATGGGAGGAGCAGTAGAGTTGAGTCTATTTTATTAATGCTTTATTTATTCAGGATTTTACAAAAACATATATTCTAATTCCACTAGCTTTGTATTATTACTAAATTAAACATTTAAACCGCTCCTTAAAATGTAGCAATTACATGATTATACTTGGTCTGTCACAATAACTATTAATTATTGAATATCTACATATCGTACAATATTTACCACAATAATAAGCATAAGACGTTTCTTAACTTAATATTGCCCATTATATTTACGTATCTTAGTAACAGGAGCTTATTAACATTAATGAGCTGTTATGCCAACTTTGTTTAAAAACAGCATTTTTACTGTATTTCCACTTTATTTATTTAGGATATTTACAAAATTATTATATTATGTTTTTAATGCATAAATGTCATGTATTTCTTAATAACTAAAAATGCATGGCATATTAAAGTATTATAATTACTTAATTATGTTACTATGTCATAATTATATTAGTCATATAAAACTTTCTTAAAATTACATTCTAATAATATTGTTGATGGCCATTCTATATAGAACTGTATATTATAAAATAGCTACAGATATAAATTATAAATAGTTATCATAACAGGCTTAATTATGTTACATTACAGTTTATCATTAGTATCAAATAGTCTTGAAATGCCAAAAAGAGAGAGAGAGAGACTTACGAGAGACTTTCATCATGAGTCCATTTCCAAAAAACTCAAAAACAGACTTTAAACCGGTTTTATTCCTCCTGAAAATCAAATCTTCTTCTGAACTCCCTCTGTTCTTCTCCTCCTTATCTCTGATCCCTTCCTCTCTCTTTCTCTTTCCCTCCTCTGCTCCTCCTCTCTCTCTCTCTCTCTCTCTCTCTCTCTCTCTCCTCCCCCGGGCTCTGTATCTTTTCGCTCTCTCAGCAGTTTTCTGTCCTGCTGCTTGTTTCTCGGCAGGACTCTCGCAACGCGGGACTTTCTCCTGTTTCTGGTCTCAGACGTGATCACACGTCACTCTCTATCTATCACTCCTCACCCGGTGTTCCCCCTTTACTTTATTCTTCATTAAACTTCCTCTAATTAAAGTAAAACTGATAAAAATGATTAAACTCTGAGATTTTACTCCTCGTTCAGTAATCAGAAGACTAATCACATTATTCACTGGGTTCATTATTTTAGCACTAATTTGCACATGTTTTATATTAAAGTCCACCGAATATAAAGGTTCTACACCTCCTTCTACAAGATCTCCAAGTTAAAACCCCTCACACTACTATTAATATTTAATCACTTTTATGCTGAGGAATATAGTTTACATATAGTTTCACTGTTTTTAAAAGATTAGGGGCTTCATTTTTACACTGTAATTATATTTTATTCATTTTATAATTTTTCTTCTATTCTATCTCTCTGTTGTTCTATGTATCTATGCGTGGATGGGGGGGTTAATAGTGGGGGTTTTATAGTGTGGATTATACTGGGGGTTATAATGGGGGTTATTAGGGGGGTTTAGTTTGGGAAATTCTGATGGAGCTCAGTTCCAGCAAGCCGCCAGAAGGGGAGGAAAAACGTAGGCAGATAAAAAAAAAAAGAAAAGTGGAGGGAAAACATGACATCACAGCCGGGCACAGCAACCACCAGCGCAGTGAATCACAGCTCCAGCGCAGCTCCAGCGCAGCACGCTTATACAGCGTTTATACAGCGCAGTGTCGGACTGACTGGCCCGGGGGTAAAGTGGGTCGAGCTCTTTACAGCTGAACAATAAATACTGAATAAAGAACATCAGCCAACAAAACTCCTCCACAGATTCCCCCCCCCCCTCAGAACCACGCCTTTATTTCCTCTGATCTACAGCACATATTAAACTCTCTTTAGAAATGCTCTAAATAATGACTGATATTCTATTAGTTTAATTTTTATTTAACATCTATTGAAGAACACATATATATACTGTTTATCATCACTGTCCAATGAAAAACATGTATCTCAAAAACAGCAACTTTTAATTGAAGTCAATGTAAAATTAGTTTATTTCAGGTCATGTTGGAGATTTTCAACAGTTCAACAATCCAACAGTTTCAGTTTTTTTTAAAGTGCATTAAATTGGCTAAATTTCTTAAAAAAACTGACAAGGAAAACATCAACATGTTTTACGGAAGTCAACGTAAAAAAAAGTCTGTTTCAGGCCATTTTTGAGAATTTCTATTGATCCACTTATCAAGAAATGTTGACACAGTATAAAGAGTCGTTTCTGTGTTTAGGTTATGTAGTAAATGAACTAAAAATCATCAGGACATGTACAGCGATGATATAATACATACATCATTAAATAGGCTAAATTTCTTGAGAACTTACAAGGAAAACTTTTTTTTTGTAATAAATAATTTAATGTGCAAACATCATATTTACTGAGAGTTTAATTGTGTGTTTTATGTAGATGTAAATATGGCTGCCATTTCTGAATATAAAGGTTAATATTAATAAGAATTTTATGCCTCAAGTAAGAAATTCTCCAAAAGTGCAGTGTTGAAATCGTGAAATATTGTAGCTGTTTTGCAAAAACTTGTATCTCCCTAATAGCAACTACAGTACAATCCAACAGAACTGAATCTAAACTCAGCAGTGTGAGAGTTTGTGTTCAGGTTTTAATTTCCGGATGAAGCTCAGTGACGCAGTTAATCTTAATAAACCAGTTTAAATAAAGCGTTCAGTGTTTCTAAAGCGGGTTTAGTAAAACTGCCCCCTGATTCAGAGGATAAACCGCAGGAGCTTCTTCTTTAACCTCTGTGTAAATTTAATCAGGATGTGTGGGTGAATCAGCAGGACGGTGCTGCGGGACGCTGGTAATAATGTTCTCCAGTCTGTTTCTGTAAACTGAGATACTGTGATTAAATCTGGACAGAAAACTGAACTCAGATCAGCACGAAAACAAAAGCTCTATTGGTCATCCTGCCATGACTGACAGCTCTCAGAACAGATAGCAGCTCTTCTTCACTAATAATCCCACTGAGTCAGAGTTTACAGACGGTTAGTAGACGGTTTGTAGACGGCTCTGTTTGAAGGAATTGTCTGAGTTCTGTCGGCTGGTCGTGTCACACTAAGATAAGATCTAAAGTCATTAAAATCAGACACCTGACTGACTGACGTGTCGATGCTCTGACTCTACTCACAGTCTGTGAACAAGGGAACAAAAGAACATGTAAAATAAAACACTGTTGTTTAGTAATCCAAAATAGAACAATTGGCGACAAGTCTGATTACTAAGCTACTTATTAGTTCATGTTCTTTATAGTAATATTTGTATATTAATGATAATTACAAATTATTAGAAGTTGACTGAGTTTCTTGCCTATGTATCTTTTTTTATCTATATTTATATTTTATATTACATTCTCATTACTTTAAATGCTACTTTCTATTTTCTTCAGGTGTAAACTGGGCTGTAAGAATACAGCTCTGCTCCACCTCATGAACCACATGTGAAGCGAATGTCAATAAAGTCTCCTTAAATCCCTGAATCGTTACGGTTATTAGAGAAGAGAGGGTTTAAGAGGGGGGGGGACCCGTGGATAAGTTTGGGTTGGAGTTCGGGCAGATTCTGCTTTTTGTAGAAAACAGAATCACAGAGGAGAGATAAGAGGAAAAGTTAAAGTGAAGATAAAGATAAAGTGAAGAAAAGAGCGGTGGAGGCTTGTGAAGACTTGTCATGACATGTAAACAAAGAGCAAGCTATTTATGGGATGTCATATTGATACTGAGGTTTTTTTTTTATTAGGTTTCATTTATTATTATTATTATTAAAGCAAAGCCCTTAAAATAAAGTGTAAATTCTGTGCTTTTTAAACTCATCATGACCAGTTAATAACAGTGGTGAATGAGGCTGAATGTTCAGTTTAAACAGGAGCTGATTTATAAGGTTAGGTACTGAACTCCTGAGCCACTAAACAGCAGCATGTTAGCATGTTAGCATGGTATCATGGTGTGTCACACTAAAACAAAGACATTTATGTCTCATCCAGCGAGACGCCGGAGCGGTGCGTCAGGATAACAGATGGTCGTGTGATGCTCGGTTTAAAGGTCAGAAAACTCTGATGCCTAAACATGTCTGTGGTTGGGTTAGACGTGAGCGGCCTCCATATGGCGTCATGTGTTTAGTGTTTATGTGAGCGAGGCTATTGTTAGCTGTGTTAGCTGTGTGTGTAAAGGACTGTATGTAAATCTCATACGTCTACTTGACTTACGATCCAGTGAAGAACAGAAAATGTGTAATTTCCCTGTATTCCAGGCTTCCTCGTGGCCTTTCAGTGAGAACCTTTTGTTTAAATAACCATTATGATGAATGATATACAGTAACTCCATACTGTCAAGTTTTGGATTTAAAAATAAGCTACATTTTCTGCCGCCCATTTCGAGTCGTCCCACCACCGGCCCAACCAAGCCTCAGTATCCCTTACACTTTAATACCACAAACTACAATTAGATGATTAGAATCTGATAGATCTACTTCTGTTGAGCAGAAATGCTGTGGACAGTCTTACATATGCAGCTTTAACTGAAGGATATGGAGTAATCCATATCAGTAATCAATTCCTAAATAAAGTATGTAAAACAGTATGTTTATTCTTATATTATTATATGTGAAATTTACAGGAAAATAGTAACACAGGAGGGCGGGGGGTAAGAGGGGTGAAATACGGTCGTTTCCCGGCCAAACCGGGAGACTCGACAGATATGTGTAACCCCTCCCCTCCGGGTTTGGTTCAGTTTTGGCTCTACTGCTGATCTCAGCTCAGCTTGAAGCCTCTGAGGAAACTCTCAGAGTTAAACTGCTGTTGGAGCAAAAACCCGGATTAATATTAAAGTGCTCCGGGTCATGGTGACAATGGTGCGAGAATGCAGATCTATTATTTCTCAGAACCGAGCTTTAATTAACCCCGGCACCGAGACCTGAGGAACCCCGCGGGCTCCACATCCCAAACACAAAGGTCTAAAAGGAGCTCCAGCCAGGAACCCTAAAATCTCCAGATCACACCTCCACACAGAGCAGAGCCTCACACTGACCGACGTCCAGCCAGGAAAAATTACTCTCTTCAGAAAAAATACACTCAGAAACATCAGATACGAGACAATACCCTGCCTCACGTCCTGAACTAACACAATTTAATAGTGACTGCAGGAAGAAACGGCCCACCGGGACCATAAGACACAATGTTTCTGATGACACACTATAATTTAAAACAACAGTAAATAACAGTAAAGTAATAAATCTGAGCTAATAAACAGCCTGTGTGACGCTGTGAGCTGGTGATAACAGAGTGATTCAGCACAGAGATTCATACTGAGAAATAAATCTCCATAAAAAACCTTTCTTGGAAAGATTCTTCCACCTACTGAAATACCCCGGCTCACAGATCACCACCATGAATGATCATTTTTCCGCTCACTGTTAGAGCTCAGCTCATTATGATCCTTTTGTGGAGTTTTAAAGAGGTTTTCTATTTAATTCACTAAACCAGGAGCCAAAATGGAATTTCTAGCAGGCTGTGGCTCCAAATTTCACTCTTTTTCTGGTTTGGTAAAATATAGTATATATACAGTACCGGTCAAAGTTTAGAAACACCGTCTCATTTAATATTTTATGTTTTAATTTTTCTACATAGTAAATGAATAGTAAAGTGATCTATCAGATTATGAAGGAACTAATCAATCATGTAGTAACTTAAAAACAGTGTTAAACAAACCTAAATACTCTTCTGAAGCTGGTAACTCTAATGAACTTCCTGTGCAAGAACAAGTGATGAACTGTTGGTCTTCCTTTACTAGGGCAGTCCTGATGAGTGCCAGTTTCATCATAACATTTTTGATGGTCTTTGTGACTGCACTGGACTACTTTAAAATTTCTTGATTTTTTTTTCAGATTGACTGACCTTCATTTCTCCTATAATAAAGTCTTTTTTTCTTTATTTAGTTGAGTAGTTGTTTCTTCTCATAACCTGGATTAGAACATTACTTAATATTCACTATTCACTGTATACCTGTAACTCTACCTCTTCACTACTTTACTTTAACTGATGCTCTCAAACACTTTATTAAGAGACAAGAAATTCAAGTAATTAACTCTTGATGAGTTCAGCACAGCTGTTAACTGAAAGCCTGAATTCCAGGAGACTCATAAAGCTGATCACAGGGAAAATATGATGAATGATCCTATTTATACTGTTAGAATGTATGTTGTTAGGGGTTGTGTTACAGGTTTATTAATGTGTAATTATCACTGGGTAACATTCGTATGGTTTTCTCTCAGATTTTTCTGCAGGTCTGATGTTTATTTATTGATCATCAGTTTCTCTGAGCTGAACGTCGCTGGTGGAGAATGTTTTTATTTTTCTTTGTTACGAGAAATTCTGCCTCTGAACCTCATCGACCAACCCTGGAGATAATCTTTAAACCACAACATGCAGATACTCATCAGTACACACACACACACACACCCCAAAACACACACACACACACTCACACAACCTCACACACACTCACACACACACACTCTTTCTATTCCTAACATATATACACACACATATCCCAACCTGTGGCTCCTCCCATTGTGTTGCTAGAGTCGGTGTAATTGGCTCTACTATTATATCTATTATTATTTCTAACTCTTTTAAAATTACCTGGACAAAATAAACCTGTAAAACTGTAAAGCTGTAAAACACATTTACAAGAGTTTTAGTTTTTTGGCCTGAATCTTAAAAAAATTGATCAGCACTTATTGATCAGAGAGTCAGGAGTTCAGAACTGATCAAACTCTCTGGGTCAAAAGTCCTTCAGTGTGTTTTTCTCCCAAAAGCCCTGAAATTAATGTAAACAAGGCTGGAGCAGCTGTGGCAACACACACACACACACACACACACACATTACACACACACACACACACACACATATTTCTCTGAAGGACGCCAGCAAAGCTTGGACTTTTATCTCAGTGGTAAACTCACCCCGTAACCTCTCTCTCTCTCTCTCTCTCTCTCTCTCTCCCGGTGTCTCTCTCTCTCTCTCTCTCTCTCTCTCTCTCTCCCGGTGTCTCTCTCTCCCTCTCTCTCTTAAAGTAAAAACTGATAATTTCTCTACTAGCATTTCTATTTTAGCTACAGACTGTGCTTTTGGCTGTTATATAATTAATAATAAACTCGAGGTTTGTGCTATAATGTGTAATATCTGCACTGCTGTTGTGCGGTCGTGTGCACGAGGCTGTAGACTGAGTACTGTAGACTTCTGCACTCAGTTGTATGTTAGCATTTAAAGTTCTGTATGTTTAATAATTTAGGTTTTGCAGCCACAATGCAATAGGGTTTAGAAATGTCCAGGCTGATTAACTACACTTGGGTTTACAGGAAATTGTGTAAATCTGAATTTTCACGGAACAGTTCTTTTAAGTAGGTGTGATTCCTGCTGCCACATCCTGAGTAACGTGTTTTACCGAGTAAAGCCCCACTGCCAAACCCAGGAGACCAGAAACCACCTCCCAACCCCCCAAAATACACCAACCACCACCCAACCAGCACCTCCAAACACCACCCAACCCCAAAAATACACCACTCAGCTCCCAACACCTCCCAATGGGGCCAAGAATCGATCAGAGAACCCTCTGGCTGAACACACCTCACCGACGCTCTCCACATACCAGCTAAACACTGCCAGATGCTGGAACACGGCCACGTTCACACACACGCTGAAGTGTTTTCACAACCATTTCATTCGCCCACTGAAGAGCACTCCTCTCTCCTTCAGAAAGAACTTTAAGATGGATTTGAGGAGAAATTTCTCTACAGCTCATCAGAGCTCCTCACTTTTAGCTCCATTTTAACAGCAGTTCCCAAAACTTTAAACACAAACAGCAGAATCTGTTCAGAGAATCTTATCAGACCTTTATTAACACAGGAAATCTGAGTCCTGTGTCTAAACTGGGATCCTGAAGAAAAATGCTAATAAATAATAACTTTTTGTTTGATAAAACCGTTTTGTTGATGGCTGGATGGATATTTATGTAAATCACTTGGTGCTTTATTGAACCATTTCAAAGAACTATTAAAAGCAATGAAAAAGAAACAGTTCTAACTGACGTAGCGCCTGTAAAATAACATCTGTAGTGTAATTTCTTCAGTTACTAACAGACACTAAGCTCACTCAGGTTGCCAGGTGGAGGACGGAAATGTGTTTCTCCAGTATGTAAAATTTAATTCTATCATTTGAAGTATGTACGGAGTGGCATAAGCAACATGCTAGCTAGGGTGTGCTACCTAGCTTCGGGTTAATGGAATTGACAACACCATTACCCCATTAAGAAGTGCATCAAAATCGAGCTAGCCGCATTAATGTGTCACTGCTGGATTAGCGTGCTATACCCAATAAACAGAACAATTAGCTTCACTGCTCCAGGTAGCTAACGGCCAGCTGCTGAAAAGATCAGGCGATTAGCCAGTAAGCTAACATACACAAACGAGCCATTAGATCTAGATATCTAGATGATTAATAAATTCAGCAACATTTATTGTGTATTTCTGTGCTAGTGATTAATATCTACAGCATGATACAGTCTTAGATATCAGATTCCAATATTACTGATATGTGTTACGCTTCTGTGTATTAATAAATACATTCAGTAAAGACACACACACACACACACACACTGCACCACTGTAACCTGATTTTCCACACAGAAGTTGTGTAGTAGCTGTCGTATGTTCCTGTGTTTTGTTGGGCCCAATATACAGTACCAGTCAAAAGTTTGGACACAACTTCTAATTTAATGTTTTTATTTATTACATTTTTCTACATAGTAAATGAATAGCTTAGTGATCTATCAGATTAAGAAGAAACACATAATGAATCATGTAGTAACTTAAAAACAGTGTTAAACAAGAGTAGTTCTTTCTTCTCATTATATGTATTAGAACATAACTTAAATAAACTCGTCTTAATACCCTTAAATAAGCAGGTGTCTCATTACTTTTGTCCATGTATTGTACATACATATGAGAACATGCTAAACTTTCCTGCTGGTGTTTTAATACTGAATAAATAATATAAAGCACAGCTGTGTTTTATTCAGGGTCAGGGCCGGTCTGATCTATATTCAGCTGAGTGCTGTTGAGAGATTCGCTCTATAAACTGATCAGACAGCAGCTCAACTTCTCCTGCCTTTCTCTCCACCTAAACTCCTGCAGTTCATACTAAAACCAGCAGGAGGCGCAATCAGGCCAAACAAACCCCTGCACCAAACAAAGCAAAGCAAAAAAAAGCACATTTATTCCATTTCTGAACACAGAGTCACCATTCAGCCCCCGGCCCACTCACCGCTCTGAGAATATCATTTATAACTCAGTTACATACATAAACAGCTCTGTATAAAATAAAGCACTTCAGTTTCTGAATCAGTTTCTCTGATTTTGCTGTTTATAGGTTTATGTTTGAGTAAAATGAACATTGTTGTTTTATTCTATAAACTACAGACAACATTTCTCCCAAATTACAAATAAAAATATTCTCATTTAGAGCATTTATTTACAGAAAATGAGAAATGTCTGAAATAACAAAAAAGATGCAGAGCTTTCAGACCTCAAATAATGCAAAGAAAACAAGTTCATATTCATAAAGTTTTAAGAGTTCAGAAATCAATACTTAATCAATAATCAATAATAATCCTGTTTTAATCACAGTTTTTTATGCATCTTGTCATCATGTTCTCCTCCACCAGTCTTACACACTGCTTTTGGATAACTTTATGCTGCTTTACTCCTGGTGTAAAAATTCAAGCAGTTCAGTTTGGTGGTTTGATGGTTTGTGATCATCCATTTTCCTCTTGATTATATTCCAGAGGTTTTTAATTTGGTAAAATCAAAGAAATCATTTTAAAGTGCTGTCTAAGTTTTTCCAGAGCTGTATCTACATCTGATTTAGTACATCCAATAAAAGAGAAAGCAGGGTTCGGTACCTTAATAAACCCTCCATAATCACTATATTTCAGCATTTCTTCACATTTTCTCTCCAGATTAAGATTCAGATGAAGTTGGAAGGCATGTGATTGCTCGCTCACGCCCAGACTCCTGTTAATGGGTCACTCTGTGTTCAGTTCTTACAGTAACGCCCAAACACACTCTACTGAAACCTGTCAATGATTAGCCCTCTGTCACACCGACAACAGCTCTCTACACCTCTATAACAGATCTAACTCTCTATTACTCAAAAATATATATTCCTGTAAATAGCAAAATCAGAGAAACTCATTCAGAAACTAAAGTGCTCTTTTATTATGTGTAATCTTAATTCTAAGGAATAAAAAACAAGCCTTTAAGGAAAGTAGAAAGTAGAAAACAGTATGAAATAACAGATTAAATTGGTAAAAGGAATAATGATTCCCTGAACACTTGAGTTTTCTTTACTCTGGTTTCTTTACCAATTATTAAATGAAGATTTTCCATTTTCTCATCTCCCCTTTTATCTGAAACAACGTCAGAGAAACGTCAGAGAAACGTCAGAGAAACGTCAGAGAAACGTCAGAGAAACGTCAGAGCTCTCAGACATGGTGGTTCTTTCCCTCAAAGTGAAACTGAAGGTCTCTAGAAAACCCCTGAACTCAGACTCAGCGTGTGATTAAATCAGTGTGTAGCGGAGAGGATCTCTCTCAGAGCTTCATGATTAAAGAGCTCTGACTCATCTTCCTGCTGAGTAACAGTCTGTATTTACTCCGTTTACTCTTGAATTAATACTCTGCTGAACATGAATTTGCTCTCTGGAAATTGCAGATTATAAACTTCTGAGTGTGTAACAGGATTAAACAGTAATATTTTCATTAAATAAACAGTTTTAACTCTGAATAGCTCTGATCTGATTCTTCTCGAGAGATTCTTCACAAACCAACTCTGAGTGCTCCTTCAGCCACGAGGGGTTAAACTCCAACTCACAAACAAAACCAGAGCATTCACCCTCACACTCCTCACACTCCTCACACTCCTCACACTCCTCACCTTTTACATTACATTACATTACATTTCATTTGGCAGAAGCTTTTGTCCAAAGCGACTTACAATATTGAAGTACAAAAGTAATAGGAATTTAGATAACCCATTTTTAGACAGGGCTTAAGGGAGGTCGAAGGGAAATAAAGGGATAGAGGAGTGAAGGAGGGGAAGAAGGAAATGAGGTTAGAAGTAGTTAGTGTGTTAGAGGTGTTAGGAGAGTAAGTGCTCTTTGAAGAGCTCAGTCTTCAGGAGTTTATTAAAGATAGTGAGAGATTCTCCTGATCTGGTAGTAGAAGGTAGTTAGTTAGAGGTGTTAGGAGAGTAAGTGCTCTTTGAAGAGCTCTGTCTTCAGGAGTTTATTAAAGATAGCGAGAGATTCTCCTGATCTGGTAGTAGAAGGTAGTTAGTTAGAGGTGTTAAGAGAGTAAGTGCTCTTTGAAGAGCTCTGTCTTCAGGAGTTTATTAAAGATAGTGAGAGATTCTCCTGATCTGGTAGTAGAAGGTAGTTAGTTAGAGGTGTTAGGAGAGTAAGTGCTCTTTGAAGAGCTCTGTCTTCAGGAGTTTATTAAAGATAGTGAGAGATTCTCCTGATCTGGTAGTAGAAGGTAGTTAGTTAGAGGTGTTAGGAGAGTAAGTGCTCTTTGAAGAGCTCTGTCTTCAGGAGTTTATTAAAGATAGTGAGAGATTCTCCTGATCTGGTAGTGGAAGGTAGTTTGTTCCACCATTGGGGAACTCTGTATGAGAACAGTCTGGATTGCTTTGTGTGAATGTTTGTTTGGTAAAGCGAGGCGACGTTCATTGGAGGAGCGCAGCGGCCGGGAGGTAGCGTAAGCCTTCAGGAGCGAGTGCAGGTAGGAAGGAGCTGGTCTGTATCACCTTGTAGGCGATAGTAAGAGTTTTGAATTTGATGCGAGCATCAACTGGTAGCCAATGGAGCTCAATGAGCAGCGGAGCACCTTCCTCACACTCCTCACAAACTCACACTCCTCACACTCCTCACCTTCCTCACACTCCTCACACTCCTCACATTCCTCACACTCCTCACACTCCTCACCTTCCTCACACTCCTCACACTCCTCACATTCCTCACACTCCTCACACTCCTCACACTCCTCACCTTCCTCACACTCCTCACACTCCTCACCTTCCTCACACTCCTCACAATCTCACCATCACTCTGTAGCTCTACAGACAGAGAGCCTCTTCTCAGAGCTCTTCACTCAGACTCTACTGCCAGAAGCTCTCACACACTGCAGAACCTGGCAGAACATTTAGTGAACATTTACTGGATATTCAGAGCTTTTCAAACCCTAGAACTGCAGCTGATTCACACATAAATACAGCTCCAGAAAAACATTAAAACCACTTCAAAATAAACCGTTTCTCTGAGTTTGCTATTTATAGGTTTATGTTTGAGTAAAATAGACATTATTCTTTTATTAAACTACAGACAACATTTCTCCTACATTCTAAATAAAAATATTCTCATTTAGAGCATTTATTTACCACTCTTACACACTGCTTTTGGGTGAGCTTATGCTACTCTAGATGCAAAAAACTTAAGCAGTTCAGCTTTATTTCACAGCTTGTGAGCATCTCAGTTAAGGTTGATCATCGTCAACGTATTTAAATGTCATTCAGCAACCGCAGGATAACATACAGTGACCTACAAAAAGAATGGCAGGAGGCAGCTGGGGTGAAGTGCAGGGAAAGAAGAGCTGAAAGAGGCTAGAAAGCTAAAAGCATTTCATCAATGAGAATCAAATTAGAGCCAGGCTGAAGTTTGGAAAAGACCATAAGGATTTAACCATAGAGGACTAATCTTCTCTGATGAGTCCAATTTTACAGCTTTGACCAAAACCTGGTCGTATAACAGTTAAAAAAAGGCCTGGAGAGCCGTACAAGCCACCGCGTCCTGCAACAAAGGTGAAATTAAGTGTCGGATCGGTGAAGATCTGGGGAGGCTTCAGCAAGAAAACTCTAAAGACTGTTGTTTTTCAGCAGGACAAATCTCTATTTCACACAGATATATCAATCAATGTGTGGATGAAGGATCTCTAAAGATTCATATTTTCAGTCTATACAAACAACACAACCAGAAATATGCAAAAAGTCTCGTATCCTTCAGAAACTGAACATTCAGAATCTCTGAATCAGCGTAACCTGACCCAACCACAGCCTAGAAACATAAACAGTGTTATAATGTTGTTACAACAGTCCTTATGCTGATGTCCTTAATGATAGCATGTCCGTGTGAGAGCTGTGTGAGTAAATCAACTGTGGATCAGAACGTTTGGTCCACAGGTTCATGTTGGCTCCACACAGCAGCAGGAGGGAATAAACACAGACCTGTCTGAGCTGATTTCTGAACACCAGGACTAGATAAGATCCACATGAGATATCTCAGTATCATCACATGTAGAAACCCACTCAGAAACGCGCTGCCAGCACCTGCACAGGTGAGCTAGAGGAGACAGATACTCTAACTTGTGTAAAAGAGGTATACTAATGTCTTCTTTCAATAAAGAATCAATTAAAGCTACTGAACGCGTATAATATTAGACTCTAACACTGAAAGGTAAACTTTAGCAGAAATTAGTGTTTCAAACTAAACTAAAAGAACCGTAAAAACAGTGAAAATACTCATTAAATCAGGTTAAATGAACTGTTCTGAGTTATTTCACAGTAAAAGCTGAAGCTGTGTAGAGAATCAGTGATCAGGAATTCAGCAGGACGTTTCCTCAGCATGAGGTCATGAATAGCTCATTGAGTGCGCTGTGAGTGAGCAGTGTTTAGGACTGTAGATCACACTTTTCTGTAGTGGTTGTAAGCTCTAGTGCACACGTTATACAGGCTGTATTTACACACTGGGTGTGTGTGTGTGTGTGTGTGTGTGAGTAGATCCAGTGTAGACGCCTGTGCTGATCTTCACACTGTTCCACTTTAAATCACACAGAGAGAATTCCAGCAGAATCCACACAAATCCCTACATGGTCTAAACATCGTTCAGACGCAGATCAGCAGCCCTGCAGCTCCCGGTTTAACCAAACTCTATGAAAGAGGAACCAGAACACTGTTTCTATCTCAGAGACTTTAATTAATGAAATTCTGCTTTAAGAACATTTTTCACCATTTGTTTCTATTTCTGATATAAAACCCAAATTAAATATAAAAGAACAGCTGGGAGATCTGTTTCCAGTGTCTTTAGGTAGGCGGTGTTTGCGGGGTGACGGACCCGTACTGTCCCGTACTGAGTGTGTTTTTTTCAGTTAGTGTAGGAGTCTCCGTTGTTGAGTTTTTATCTTCAGGAATACTCTGTTGTCGCTGCTCCAGCAGGACTGACCTACATACCTTATACTGATGTCAAACTCAGACAACTTTGATCTTCTAACTACAACAAGACCCCACACGTCCTGCTGAATCCCACCAGATAATCTACATCCCTCCAGATTCCACACTGCGTCTCCAGTCAAACAATCACCTACAGCAGGTCTGATAACGCACGTACACCCGGCACACCACCCGGCACACTGCCCGGCACAACGCCCGCAAGTCCTGCTCTACACTACACAAGGTCACCCTGCAGCCATTTAACTTCAAAACCAGGGAGAAAGACGTGATTATAAGAAGTGTTTAATTAAGAGTTTTACTTTTACAGGCAGTAAAAAAAGAACTGAGGAGACATTTCATTATTTTTATGTGAAATTTCATGAATTTGATACATTTTTAAAATGGAAAATATTGATAATTTAGCAATTAAAGTCCTGCAATAGAAAATGTATCAATTTAACAACATATTTAGGTCATAATTTTACTGCATACCCAACTGTTTTATTTTCTATATGTTGTATATACAAAAACCAAAAGCCTTTTGTTTCTCATTTTTTGACACTATAGGGTTAGGCCCAATTTTTATATAGCTCTTATAAGAAAATATCAGAAGGATTAAAACAACATTAAACCCATGCTTAACTACAGCCAAACCCTTTACTCAACACCAAGTTTAACATTTATAACTAAACACTGCTGTATAATAATATAATCCATATTACGGTAAAACTCACTGTAACACTTTATCTCTCAGAGCTAATAAACATCACCAAGCTTAAAGAGCCACACCTGCAAATGTGTGTGTGTGTGTGTGTGTGTGTGTGTGTGTAGGGGTGTGTGTGTGTGGGTGTGTGTGTGTGTAGGGGTGTGTGTGTGTGTGTGTGTGTGTGTGTGTGTGTGTGTAGGGGTGTGTGTGTGTGTGTGTGTGTGTGTGTGTGTGTGTGTAGGGGTGTGTGTGTGTGTGTGTGTGTGGGTGTGTGTGTGTGTGGGTGTGTGTGTGTGTAGGGGTGTGTGTGTGTGTGTGTAGGGGTGTGTGTGTGTGGGGGGGGGGGTGTGAGGGTCCCTCTTGTTATGCGAGCTCCTCCCCCTAGGTGAGCTCAGTGCTGATGAACAGGGTGTTAACAGGTCAGGTTCTCTATTGTTCTTCACTGAGAGTCTGAGGTGTTAAAATCTGCAGGACTTCAGGAGCAGGACTTCAGGAGCAGGACTCACTTTAAATCTTTACTCCTAAAGTTCCTCCACAAACCAGCTCTGAGCTTCTAAACTCCACCAGCGTTCTGTCAAACAGCTTCACACTGATCTGATAATCACACTTTATACACTTTAATAAAGACGTCGGACTGAGATCTGTAGAGAAACTGAATCTCCACAGAACAGAAACTGAATAATTACATTATTGATAAATCATACACTGCATGGACATGAGCTCAATCCTACTGTAAATAATCCAAATACAATGAAATAATTAATAATGAAAAGTCAGAAAAATTAAATATGATATTAGTGTTATATTTCCCACCTCTATAAACTATAAACATCCATAAACTACTGATCCTGATGATCCACTAAAGAGCTGCTGAGTTAAAGCAGAGACACAACTAAAACACAACCTGACCGAGTCAACATCAAATCAGCACCAAGTCAACGTCAAATCAACGTCAAATCAACGTCAAATCATAGTAAAATCATAGTAAAATCAACATCAAGTCAACGTCAAATCAACATAAAATTAATGTTCAACTTTTGTTTCAAATCTTCCGTCAACTTTTCCTTTGAGCTTCATTCTGTTCCCTAAAGCTGAATTTCCTCAGTCACAGTGCAAATACACTCTCAAACAACACACACACACACACACACACACACTCTCATACACTCTCTCAGACTCTGACCCTTATATAACTGGGGCCGTACCTGCGGCGATGCGGCGGAGCAGCTGCTGGCGGGCGATGATCCGGCCCAGCCGGTACCCGGAGCGCCGGCGCCGGTGATCCATCCTCAGGTAGAAGTCCTGCGTCTCGGGGGTCATACTCCCCAAACACTCACTACTACTGCTCTCCTCCGACTCACACACACCCCTCAACATCACTACCAGCTGCTCTACCACCCCCTAAAACCTCCCCCCAAACACACACACACACACCAAACACACACACTGCTACAACACACACACACACATATATATACACACACACAGACAGCCACGCGAGTGTGTATCCACCAGCAGCCCAACACGTGTGGGATATGAGCCCTAAGAGCTGTGGAGGAATCTGGGCTGAGGGCCAGGGGCCGAATCTCCGCAGTCTCCGCCCTCTCTGGGGTCACATGACCAGGCAGGAGCCAATCAGGAGCTCTAGGTTAGAGCTGGCCCTGAAGCTCAGGCTGAATCCAGGGTCTGTGCTCAGAGCCGCGGCGCGGGAGGGAAATATAAATACCAGAGGAATGCCTGAGAACAGGGGCCGGGGGCCAGAGGGGGTGGGGCCAGGGGAAGGAGGGGTGCAGGGGAGGCGGGGCTTGGGGGGGCGGGGCCAGTAGGGTGTAAAGAAAAACAGCATGGGTGGACCCGCCCCGTCCCAAAAGAACAAACCCACTGCTGTAAAACTCCATACAGGTGCCAAGTTTACTCAGGAGGAGGTGGTTAACTGAGGAAAGAGAGAGAGAGAGAGGAGAGAGAGAGGGAGAGAGAGTGAGAGAGAGAGAGGGAGAGAGAGAGAGAGAGAGAGAGAGAGAGGGAGAGAGAGAGAGAGAGAGAGGGAGAGAGAGAGAGAGAGAGAGAGAGAGGGAGAGAGAGAGAGAGAGAGAGAGAGAGAGGGAGAGAGAGAGAGAGAGAGAGAGAGAGAGGGAGAGAGAGTGAGAGAGAGAGAGAGAGAGAGAGGGAGAGAGAGTGAGAGAGAAAGTAAGAAAGTAACTGTACAGTATATAATAGTATACCTGTTTAAATAAAGCCAAAAAAAGTATAAAATGGTCTGATAAATATACACACTCTATTAGCCAATCATAATAACAGTGTTTGTGTCTGGACGATACATTGCAACCGAAATAATTGCGATATTCGATTTTACCTTCATATTAAGAAATATTACGATACTGATAGAATTGGAACTTTAAAATGTAATTACACACTATTTAATAGCTTGGCTGTTTAAATAAAGTCTAAATAACAGGCTTACCAAATATACATCAATTTAGCCTATCACAATAACTGCTTATTTCTGGATGATACATTGCCTCAGAAATAATTGTGATAATCTATATTGCTCTCATACTAAGACCAATTTATGGTACTGATAGAATATTACAAATTTTAAGGAGTAGGATATGTGTAAAATGTAGATGTATAATGTGATTATTATTGTTACAGGTCTAACCTCTACACTGAGAAATACATAAATAAATAAACAGTGGTGTATTGATTATATCATGGCTACTTCTTAAAAAAATCTCAAAAAAAGAGTGTGAAAAGAAAGTGACATAGTGTAACAACACCCCCCCACCCCGACCCCATCCACCCACTCACCCACCCACCTACCACCAGCAGAGTGAGCTTTCACCATGTGAAACAGCTAAACACACTTTCACCATCATCTCTCACGTCACACCAGGCCTCATAGGAACACCCCCCCCACCCCCCGCTGTAGATCACATGATAATTTACCAAATATCAGCAGATTTTAAAGTTAAACATGAGTTTAAACTGAGTGTGAGAGAGAGAAGTGATGCTGCTGTTTTTCAAAGTGAGTAAATTTAAGTGAGTAAACTGGCACAGAACCAAGTTAACCGCACCGCCCGAGCGACACACGGTTCAACCACACAAAGACATGATTCAGACGGCCGTGTTCAGCCTCCCGTTATACCCCGAATACCACCCTGCTTCCTGCTGCACCACCCCCGGCCCCGCCCTGTCAGTCTGCGCCATGGCGACACCACTGATCTCATTTATTTACCTAAAGCTCAGCGGCACAAACAGACTGAACTCTGTACCGAACGGCTCAGCCGAACACTCTCTAATCACTACAGGTGTGACTTCCTGTGTTCACAGTGACGTTCACCATGACCTCACACTTCCTGCACCACACTCTGATTCATCTAAAGGCCCATTTACAGCCTTCAGAGCCCCGCCCACTCAATTAATACAGCTAAAGAAACTCAGGCTGAATAACGTCTACCTGCAGCTCACACAGAGCAAGACTCCGCCCCTTCCTTACCCACACAGGTAAATATCACTTACTGATTAGTGTTGATATTGATTGTTATTCAGGTTCATGTTCATAAGCTTTGGTTACTCCCGTACTCATTAAATCAACATTAAAGTTGTGTGTGTTTAACTCTGTGAGACAGAAGCAGTTTAAACACCATCATAACTGTTAAAAGTGTGTACTGTACTGTTTATATTTTTAAACAGTATATTTCATTGTATGTATTTCTATTATTTGTACTATAGAAATAAAATCATGACTCCACTTGTCTAAACAGCACAAGTTCATTTTCTTTTTTCTCCGCTGCTTTTTGAACCCAGTCCTGTCTGATCCGATTCAGAGTGAATATAAACAGTATGTCCTGCTGTAAAGAGTTAAATGGAGTAAAATGACTAATTTTTAAAAACGGGATCAGTTTCAAACAAAACTCAATTTCATTATAAAAGCTCGTAATTACAATAGATACGTTTGCATCTTAACAACAAACAATATTTCAAAATGATTTCTTATTCTGAATGTAATAAATGAGAAAACTGATTAACAGAACACCTAGTGAATTCACAATATTTTATATTTTATATATTTTATATTTTATATGTTTAAAGCAGTAATGAAGAGAGTAGATCCTGAGGAAGCTGAAGAATTCTGCAGTGATCTGTGTGTAAATGTGCATGTAGGATATTTCATTAAATATTATCTGTTTGCCTGGACAATTCTGGCCAGATACCACCGGTCACGATCCTTACCGCTCCCTGCACATATCAAACAGGTGTTCTCTCTCTTTTTACAATAAACAGGTTCAATAAAACAATCAATAAAAACTTAAATCAACAGATCTCTAAACAAACTCTATAATAAGTGACTTATAAACTTGGTAACCCCTCTACCATCAACATCACCACTAATAAAAATCACACATAAAGTCTGAGCTTCATCCTGAGCAGATCTGGGTTCAGGTTTCTGCCTCTGCTCTTCATTAGAAGGACGGCGAGAGGGAGCAGAGATATAACACAGATATAACACAGATATAACACAGCCAGTGGAAAACTGGACGGGCATAATATTTATTCTGTGCTCTTCTGGGAAGCGGCTCTGGCAGAGAGAGATGAGCCGACGCCAGAGAAAAGCAGCAGGTGCATCACATTCTGCTCCGAGAAACACAGCTGAGAAACACAGCCGAGAAACACAGCTGAGAAACACAGCTGAGAAACACAGTCGAGAAACACAGCTGAGAAACAGCTGAGAAACACAGCTGAGAAACACAGTCCAGAAACACAACCCAGATCTGCCCTGTTCAACTGATACAACAATTACATCAATATCAGCCCGATACCAATACTGAATCAGATCAGTCCCGTCTCTATTCCATCCTTCTGCCTTTTCACTGCTACATCTATTAATGTTTCTTTTGGTCTGAGATACAGAACTGCTCAACGTCTCGTAAACCTTTATTCTCTAACTACCTACATCCTCATCTACACATCTAATAACACCACTTCACACAGAGTGAGAAGAATATCTGCATGCTCAGTTTAGTTCCAGACAGAAGCTTTCAGTTTCTGCACACTGACTATAACTGTACGTCCTGCTATAACTGTAAGTCCTGCTATAACTGTAAGTCCTGCTATAACTGTAAGTCCTGCTATAACTGTACGTCCTGCTATAACTGTATGTCCTGTAAGGCAGTATCAGACACTGGATTTTCTCTGTAGCTATATTTGTGTTTATAAACAGACAGACAATGACTGACACACCAATCTATAAAAAACTCAGATGGAACAGAATGTGCTGAGCACTCCAGTAATGTTCAGATCCTACATTCATAATTATCCTCCTGCTGATCCTCCATTACCCCCAGCTACCACATTAACCCCTCAACAACAGCAGCACAACCACATTAACCCCTCAAAAACAGCAGCACAACCACATTAACCCCTCAACAACAGCAGCACAACCACATTAACCCCTCAACAACAGCAGCACTACCACATTAACCCCTCAACAACAGCAGCACTACCACATTAACCCCTCAACAACAGCAGCACTACCACACAGCCTTTTAGCGCTGTGTTCACTAATGCATAGAGTGCAGTATAAGCTTGTACTGTATTCAATATTTACATTACTATTACGTATAGTTGGAGTTTTATTGTACCAATACAGGAATAAACATTTAAAAGGAAACAAAACAAAACAAAAAGTCTGCTCCTACTACTATCAGAATTCATTTAAAGTCATATAAAATTCACGTCACCTTGGCATGAACATGCTGACCAGTGTTTAAACTGACTAAACTTTACAATACAGTGCACCTCCAGCCCCATGCACTCTGGATCTATTCACATTACATAGAAGAGTGGTGCGTTTTTGCGTTTCTACACTAAAATATCTCCAAACAAATATCTTTTAGATCAAAGCAGCAGCCTGATGTTCACTCACTGAGTTTAAAGCTGCTGTGGGTTTATGGTAAAATCTAGAACAGTAAGTATCAGATAAACACTGTGTGCTCCAGACTCAAATCACTGAGGAGCATTAGCACACTGATGTAGAGATATTAGAGGCTGTGCTGCTTTTATTCCAGAGGTAATTCCAATAAATAGACAGAATCAGAAAGAGGAGAAAAGATAATTTCTTTCATTCACCTTCATCCATCAACCAAGAACAGACATTACAGTAAATATGATCACCAACACCTTCATACCTCCACCTGTAGACGTACATTTACATTACATTACATTACATTTAAAATTACTTCTACTCCTGTAGAAGAGCTGTGATGTTCTTAATGTGAACAGAATTATTACAAGCTTAAAAATGCTGTTCTGAACAGGAGCTGCAGATCCTGGAACTGAGATCTATCTAATGCAAAACCATCTCAACACTCATCTAGAACACAGCATTTCTGATTAAACTTCACTATATAACCTATAAAACCAGGAGAGAGACAAGAATATCCACATAATGACCAAAAAGGATCTCTTGAAATTGCAGTGCAGCCACTGCTGAAGACTTTATTCACGCTCTAACCCAACACCACCAGGGTAAACAATCCTCCACACCAGTATAACCAGCATAACTTGGGCTGGGAGAATAATCAGTTTAATTTATATGGGATAATGAAGATTGTACAGTAGATAGACATTAACTCTTTTATGTTGCAGTGAGTTTCATATTTTACACCTGTCTTTAACTGAAATAAAAGCAGGTTATGTTTAATATTTATGCACAGAGTTTAATATAAAAGCTGAAGGTAAGGACAGCACTCTGATTACGTAAAGCTGTGATTCTTCACACTGACGGGTTATACAGTGAATAAACAGCGAGGCAAAGTCCACGCTTCTGTACACACGCAGATTTAACCAGCTGAAGGCCGTGTGAAACACACTGCATTAATATGTAACGTGAGATCCAGCGTGATCCTGTTCACTGCACTGATCAGTCAGTACAGTAATATCCTGTAGAGAACAGCCTGGGCTGGGCTCACTCACACAGTTTACACTCAACTCAGCCTGTATCTCCAAAATGTGTCCAACAGAATCAATTATTATTTACAAAAAGCAGCATTTTCACATTTAACAGACTTTTTCTGCTGTTTTAATGTGATAGAGGTGAGAAAACTAGAAACAGTAGCCGTACCCACAGCAAGTAGAGATAGAGGGACACACACAGCTTCATAAACGAAGCATCACATTCATCTGGCACCCACTATCAGACTCCTCACTCACAAGATAACACCTCACAACTTATACAGGTATGGGTGTTTCCAACCCAGTGTATATGTTTTATCATTTATACTGCATTAATTATGCTTTCATTATTATTTATACTGCAATATGTACACTATGTTTATAATACATGTATATGTACTGTATATGGATACTTGAGACTCTTTATTTTCATATTTGTATGTGTACAGTTCCACTGCTGAAGGTATTCAGTATTTACTAAAGTCCCAGAAGCTCTCTGGACCTTCAGCTCTTAGTAGATACAGTAGTTACTGATTCTGCCCTCATGTTTTATCCGGTCTGAGAGCAGGACTTCTACTGTAGTCCTGCACAGACCTGCGAGAAATCTCAAATGGTTCTTTGCATGAATAACTAGAAGTTCTAGAGCAGTTATTCAGTCTTTAAGTTCTCACAGTTCAGGTTATTGTATGTATCTAATGTTAGCTACAGTTTCTCCTGAGTGTTAGTATCAGTGTGGATCTGGACTGTTCTGTGGTTCTGGTTCTGGTTAGCTGTATGTATATTAATGTAATGGTAGTATCAGTGTGGTTCTGCACTGTTCTCGGTTCAGGTTAGTTGTATTTAAGGTTCTGGACAGTTCTGTGGTTCTGGTTGTGCAGAACTGACCTGCTACCCGTGTCTCGCGGCCGGTTCTCCGCAGGAAGCTCCAGGCGGTGGAGGTGGAGTCTCGGAGCTGCTGGCTGAAGGAGCGGCGGAGCTTCAGGCTGAAGGATCTTCTGGAGTTCATGGTAAATCCGGGATCATTCTGCCGGTTTTTTATTCCCGCGGAGCCGCTGCTGATCCGCTCCTCCGGAACCGCGCCGCGCGCGAGAGCGCGCCTCCATACCGGCTTCCGACCCCAGTAATATAATCCCGGTACTCCCGGTATTCCTGATATTCCCGCTAATCCTGATATTCCAGAATAAGAGGAACGAGGCGAGATTTCCAGAGTTTCTCCGCGCGCAGATCTGCTTTACACTCCTCCTCCTCTATTCCTCCCCTACTCCTCCACTCCTCCTCCACTCCTGCTGCTCTCCAGAGAACTTTCCACTTCAGAGCGGAAAACCCGCGCGCTGCTCTCTCTCTCTCTCTCTCTCTCTCTCTCTCTGCTACGTGCTGTAGTGCAGTAGCTCTGATAGTAAGGTGACTTTCACACTCACTCCCACTATTTACCCACAGTCTGCCACACACACTATAAATGCAAAAATCTATATTTTACCAAATTGAAAACCTCTGGAATATAATCAAGAGGAAGATGGATGATCACAAACCATCAAACCACCAAACTGAACTGCTTGAATTTTTGCACCAGGAGTAAAGCAGCATAAAGTTATCCAAAAGCAGTGTGTAAGACAGCAGTGTTAATAATACAATTAGACCATGTTTATGGTCTGTTGTGAGGAAACTGTAATAATGATGGAGCTTGCATTTTTGGGATTGGGAAATGTTTCACATGCCAGAGAGGAAAGCGCTGGATTTGGCAGGTGAAGCAGGTGAAGCAGGTGAAGCAGGTGAAGCACTGGACCGATGAAGACGGACAGTTCTGATAATGAATCTGTACATCTCCATACTTACTGTCCTTCAGGGTCTTATAGCTTTACTCTACAGTAAATAAAGTGAGTAAGAGTTAGAGAAAGAGAGCGTTGAGGGTTTTGAGTGTAATTGAGTATTTTGAGTGTAATTGAGTTATTGAGTCGTCTGATGGAAAATCCTCCTGGGTAAAGATGGACGGAATCTGCCACGCCTCCGCTTATGGGTCAAAGGTCGAAGGTCAGGGTTAAACATTTCCCTGATGTGTGATTGGCTGTAGAATTTCTAACTCTGAGACTAAAGACACAATTCCATCTCAGTGTTTAACTCAACACTGTGTTCAGCTGATTCACACCGACCACCAGTAAAGATCGAGTTTAGAATCAACACTAAACTTTAAATCACTCTACAAAAGTCTGCAATCTCAGTTCTTATTAATCTACAGACATGCAGAATAACTGTAAAAAAAGTTTGGAATTTCTTAAAAAAAGAGAATCACTCTTCCAAAATATGGAATATCTCTTCAGAATATCACAATCACTAATCAAATATTTAAAATTACTGTACAACATTTTGAATATCTAAAAAACAATTTGGAATTTTTATACAAAAATTTGGAATTCGTATTAAACAACTTGGAATTTCTGTTGAAATGTTTGGAATCATTTAAAAAACTGAAATTGTACAAATTCTAGGAAAGTTTAAAATCTGTGTTTTCAGTAAAATTAAATCCGTTTGGTTGAAGATAAATGTGTGAAATGGTTCTTACAGTATATAAAGTTTAGAGTGGGGGTTGTTAATATGGTTTGCTTTGCTATTTTTCACAAAATTCTATTTAATGTGTTAAACTGTTTCTGATTAAACAGATTTATTTATTAGGAGTGTTGTAGTAAAGTCAGCTGTGTTCTTCTCTTTCTCTGCAGGGTTTAGATGTTTGAGATGATCTGATGAGTGAAGCTCCTCCCTGCTGAGATCCAGCTTTCTATTTTCAGCTCGACTCGCTCAGCAGGACGACCCGCACTGCACACTCACAGCCCGTCTCACAGCCTGTCTTACAGCCTGTCTTACAGCCTGTCTCACTCTATCAGCTCTTTACAGACTGACCTCCAGCCTGTAGATCCAGACCACTGCCCTGCTGCTCCTCTAATACAGTAATACAGTATAAACACACATTAGAGAGGAATCAGCTCCATATCTGTGAGAAGATCATTTTATATTTGGATCCAGGGATTTTCACATCAAACCTTCTCAACAATACAGTTTACTGATTATTTAGCACTGTGCTTAAAATGGACAATAGTAACAGTACATATAAATTGATTCCTTTGTAGTGCACACACGTCACCTTGTAGTGCTCAGTCAGTAGTAACCAGTATAAACTGTAAACTGGTGAAGGATGAGGGCGGATTTATTGGTGGGTAAATTTTAAATATACTGGAGATGCTGCTGCCGTTTAAATACTTTTAAATATACAGTGCTAAACCACTAAAAAACTAAATTCACCTGCTCCTGTGTGAAAGTGTTTGCCCCCTAAATCTAATAACTTGGTTCATTCAGAGCTGGACTTGCTGGTGTGCTTTGAGCTATTGTCCTGCTGCAGAACCCAAGTACACCTGAGCTTAAGGCCATAAGCTGATGGACAGACAATTTCTTTCAGGATTTCCTGGAGAAGAGCAAAATTCATGGTTCCATCCATTAAAGCAAGTTTTCCAGGTTCTAAAGCTGCAAAGCAGCCGCAGTCCATCAGAAAAAAACTACATATTTTACAGGATGCTTAAAATAATCTGTAAATAGAAATCTTATGAACTGGGCTGAGCTCTGGACCTTTACATACCAAAACAACACCTCTCATTAAATCATGTTGATCCCTAAAAATAAAGGCTAAAATATATGTCTAAAGGTTTGTGGATATCCCTACTAATGAATGCATGTATATAACAATAAGCACAACCACACCCTGTCTGATGCCTACAGAGAAATAATGACAATAGAATAGGACTCTTTGGGGCAGAGAAAAAATACATTTCTGGGGCCAGACTGTGACTCTGAGCTCTGGGAAGTTGATTTGAGGACAGGAAGTGATGCTCAGCATCTGAAGGTCTACACTGACCCAGTGCTGCTTGTTTTGGCAACAACCAATCATTTACTATCTTCTCCCCAAACAGCCACAAACTCTCTGAACCCAAAATACACTGCTGCCCCCTTTACTGCAATTACACACACACACACTAACACACACACACACTAACACAAAATACACACACACACAATTACACACACAATTACACACACACAACTACACACACACACAATTACACAAACACACAATTACACATGGTTGATTTATGTATGTGATGTATTATGGGAAATGGAGTCCTGAGCTGGTAGATGATTGGTAGAGACAGGAGGTGCAGGAGGGAAGGTTGTGTTTTGACAGTAAGACACAGGATTGTTGCAGTGCTAGGCAAGGCTAAACTAGACTAAACTGGGTAAAGCTAGGCTAGGCTAGGCTAGGCTAGGCTAGGCAGCTGTGGTCTGTCACAGTGCTGTAAATCAGCCAATAAAAGCACAAGCTCACTGTAGAAATAAAAACAGTGTGTTTCTGTCTGAGGCACAGTGACAGGGTGGTAAATAAGCTTGTAAATTTGCATGTGGATATTTCTCACCCCAACTGAAGCCTGATCATACATTCTATTTATACACAGAGAAACAAATATTCACCTCTAAATTTATCTGAGAATAAAAAAACACTATTTGATCTAATCAAATTCAGTTGAAATTAAAGTCTATTAATATCATTTTAAAAGCAAACAGACTTTTTAGAGTCTTTACTTTTTACAGTTTATCCTCAGAACTTTCTGCTACAGCGACTGTGCTGATTATCTTCACTTCACTCTGAAACAGTGGAGAAAAGCAGAGTCTGATCATTTCCCTGCCTGAACTCACCGCTCCAGACTGACCAATGAGCTGTGATGGGAAAAAGCCCAGATGTTGCGAGACTAAATTCTCTGGCTTCTGATTGGCCGCCTTCTCTTCAGGCAGGAGGTCCCAGGACAGGCCCCATGAATCCTCTAGAGGGATTACGCTCACATCTTAATGGATTCAAGGCGTGGACCCCCCCTCCCGTCCCCCCATCCCGCGCAGGACCATCTGAGGCATGCGCTATAAATTTCCTGAGCGAATTTTCCCGAGCCGAGTCTCCAGCTTTCCAGAAAAACCACATGTGGTGTAAATCTGGCTTTAGATTAGGGGATTGAAACTGGGAAGAATAAGTTTTAAAGCGATAGTTCTGTACTGTGGGTTCCGAGGTAAACTTCATTTCAGTTCACGTTCAGTTTAAAATAAAGAGTTTATTTCTCTCTGAGGGACGTGAGAACAATGCAGAACAATGCAGCTCTTTAAAGGAGAAGTTCTAGACCACGTCCACTGATCTCTATTTATATAAATGGAAGCGATTACATTTACAGCTTAATGTCTTTAAGAAAAACCTTCTGGACTTTTTTAGAAGGCCTAAAATAGAAAGCTGTATTTTTATTGGTACAGTTTAATAGGAAACGTTTGGTAGAGTGCAGTGAAATTAACCTCAATCACTGTTGTTTCTACTTTAAAAACAAGCAGTAAAATGGGCCCAAAATCACAAAACTCTTATGTCATGATCAGGTCTGGCATTAGCATGGTGCTAACAGTTTCACGTTTATCTGCTCTGGAGATACAGTACATCGCTTTAATGAAGTCCTGTGCTTTTACACACCTGTAACTTTAAGTAAAGTATCTGATTTCATTATAAAATCACAGGGTTATGCTGTATAGAGCAGCGTGGGATCAGTGTGATTAAGGTAGGGTGAGCATGTGATGCTGAACGAGGGATAAGGGAGTGTGAGAAAGAAGGAAAGCTGTAATGAAACAGCAGATTTTAGATGATATTCTGAGTAACGTTTGCAAGTCGCTTGCGGTTTTCTGGAGCTCATGTAAACCAGAACACAAAGCAGCGCGGCAGCGGTGGTTTCTGGGGGGTGGTGGAGGCCTGGGGGGGTGCTATTGTTTAACTGTATGATGAAGCATCATGTTCTGCTGTCAAATCAGAATCTATTAAGACTCAGCCAACCACAGAAATCCATGGGAAAACATTTACAGTCTCCACACACCACCTGGCTTCTATTAGAGCAAGAGGGATTATATCACACACACACACACACACACACACATGCACTCACACACACACACACACACACACACACTCAGACTGACCCTCCTCCACAATTCACACACTCAGATAGGCTCTGATTTGATAAAGGTGTGCACTAACAGTGTAAACTACGTGAGCAGTGGGTTTCAGTTCATATATATATATATATATAATAATAATATATAATATCACTTCCCAAAAGCAGCAAACACTCTTCAGATCATAAATCACTCTTTAACACACGCAGGAGGAGTGAACACACGTTTCCACAGCACTGAATTACCAGATTTCAACTGAATTCAGGTCTGGAGGACAGGAGGACTAGTCACAGGAAACAGACAACATGCTGAGTTAATGTCCAGCTACTCTTCTGTGTCTTGCTATCTCCTTCATGATCCTGAGACTGTGCTGATAAACACAGCAAACCTTCTTCTGACAACATAAAGGATGTGCCATCTGTAAGATCTGGACCTGCACCTGTGCAACCTAAAAGCACTGCAGGTAAACCATTCTACCAGTAGTGAGAAGAACTACAGCAAAACACCAAACTAGAGAAGAATCATTCAGGCAGGATAAGAAGGATAAATTTACCAATCAGATATTATATATTAGTTAACTAGTTAATCAAATCACCGACCAAATCACCGCCCCAACCCCCCCATCACTCTTCCGCTCCGCCCAGACCCGCCGCCCCTCTTCGAGGCGTTCTGCCAGACCTCATTCTCACCCGCCACTCTCTGCCTGCCACCAGCCGCTGTCTGCATTAATCAGCCGTACTATAATAAACTAAACAGAAGGTGATCCAGCTGAGACGAGCTGTCCCGCAGCCAGAGAGGGCGGGGCGAGCAGGACAGGAAGTCTGGTCCTTTCCTCTCCTCCATCACCTCTCTGATCACCTCTCTGATCACCTCACCAAATTATTTAATCCGGCTCTGGCGCAGGAACTCGGGGAAGATCAGGTCCTGCAGAATTCTGCTCTCAGTCTGCAGCTGCAGGACTGAATGGTGCCCCACCGCTGTGTCCCGTCAACAACATGAAAAATACAGCAGTTCTCAGAACGCCGGCGCGGGATCTGCATTCCTGAGATCTACTGTAGTTACGCTGGAGTCACACATCACCCCCCTGCACTGAAACAGCCAGTTTAATACATTAATATTACATTTGTTGATGTTAAAAAACATCATGTGTAGTAAACAAGTGCTGGTTGGAGTTAGAAATCTGAGGGCTCGTGTTACTGTACTGAAATGAGTACTGAAATATTTGGGTCCAACTTTATAATGTTTCTCTAATAACAGTGTACATATTACACGTGTAATAACAGGGTAACTACTGGTGAAGTGCACATTATTACAGCTTTATTACACTTGTGTTAATGTCAGTTTAGACTGTGTGTGTAATAGAGTGGCTGTATGTTCACAGGTAATTGATGATTTTCAGTTTGGGACAACTGATGAAATGTTTTGTGATAGTTTTGTGATGTTTGATAAAATATGTTATTCTGGAAGTTTTAGCAAAACTAAAATCATCAATCACCACACATGACCAGATCTATTCTAACACTGGTCTAATATTTCACCAAGCTACTCATTAACCCCTGATGCTGTGTGAATTTTACTAAACACATAGGATTCCTCTCATCATTTGGAAACTGGCTGAGTTATTCCAATGTTAAACCAGTGGGATTAAAACAGGAATTTCTCTCTGACTCCAAAATTTGTTAGCATCATTTCATCCACGTTCATCCAGAGTCATCATAAGTAAAAGGGACACTGGGATTGGCTCTCATGATTGCTTGGTCACTCCACCGCTCCAGTTCATCTCCAGTTAGTTTATTTGTAACGGGCAGAGCGGGACTCAGGCCCAAGAATGTGAAACGTTAAATTAAAGGTTTCCTCTCAAGTGAAAGAAAACATGCCTGAGTCACGAATAAAAAAACAAACACAGGAAATGATGACCATGTATGTGGATGAGTCACATAAACATGCACGTACACACACACACACACACACACACACACCAACCATCACCATGACGAGGTTGATTATATATATATATATATATATAACTATAGGACTCTGTGGCTCCCCCTAAGTTTTTGATCTTAATGGTTTTATTTTTTCTCCTTATATTACTTTTACTTTTATATTTTAAGTAGTTTTGATATCAGTACTTTTTTAAACACTTTTACTTAAAGAGTAAAAAGCTTGAGTTAATTCTTTAACTTCTACAGAAGTATTTTATTAAACCTGAGTATCAATACTTCTACCTACAGAGTAATGAATCTCACCTTTGGTATTACATGAGCTTGGAGTTGTAAGGGTTAACTGGGCCATTCCAAACGTTTCATTAAATCTTCTGTATGATCTACTGAGAGGTGGACTTGTGGGCCTTTAGATGTTGTTCTTGGGTTCTTTGGGACTTCCTCGTGATTTAGCTGGTTTTGGAAGGGCGTCCACTTCTGGGAAGAGTCACTTCTGTTCCACATGTTCTCGTTTTGGACCGTACGGCTCTGACTGCAGTTTGATGGAGACCTGAAGCTTTAGAAAGGGCTTTGTCTTCAGATGCCTCTTCTCTGTGGAATGATGAGCCTGAATGAATAAGTTCACTCTGGTTTAAGGGGTCAGAGTTAGTTTTGGACAGAGCTGGACAAACTGGTTGTTGACTCTGTAATTGTACAGTGCACTGTTGTATTGTGGAGTTTTTAAGCACTTTTAAGCACAAAATACACTGTTCAGGCAAAAGTATTGGGACATCTGCTTATTCACTGTTTCATTCAAAATCAAGAGTATTAAAAATAGTTTTGCTCTTTCTTTTGCTGGAGTAACTGTCTCAAACATCCAAGGAAGTACTTCTACTAGACTTTGGAGCATTGCTATGAGGATGTGATTGGATTCATTCACAAGAACCTTAGTGAGATCAGGAGTTTGGATGATCACCACCCTGCTTCATCCTCACCAACTCAACCCAACTCACTAACTCATCCCAAATCACCAACTCAACCCAACTCACCCTCAACTCAACCCAACTCACCAACTCAACCCAAATGCATTTAATGGATCATCGTTATTCGAGAGAACACAGTTCCACTGCTCCAGATCTCAGATCTCAGTGTGGGGCTTTATACCACTCTATACAGTCTGCTATTATGGTGCTGATAGGTTCATGTTTATTATCTGTTCCAGTCCTGCACTATTTGTCATATTTCTCTACAGGGGCTAGGCAAGCTGTGTGTGTGTTTGCACATATGTGTCAGCAATTGGTTTAACTTATAAGTAGCTAAATGCATTCTTTATAAACAACTTTACTAGAAATAGAAAATATAAATTGTGCACACAGGAAGGATCTTTAAGAAACATCTTTGTCAGGAACTGGGCTGCCTGGTTACCAGATTTGTCACCAGTTAAGCACAGAGTTATCCCAACAGAGAACTAAATACTTTTATTTAATTGTACAGTTTTTACTAATAAATGTAATAATCCTTTTGCTGTAAATTTGTAATAATACCTGTATATCCTATATATCATACTATATTCACACATATAAAGTTTCATATGTGTAAATGGTGTGATGGACAGACAGACAGACAGACAGATTTAGAGGAATCTCAGGATTGCAGAGGTCCTGCGGGGCAGTAGGGAGTCCGGCTGAAACTCTCAGGAAGCCACAAGTCGTTTTCCGTTTCTCCACATGTGGAATTTTTGGATCCCAGCGTCTCTCTTTATAGCCGGCCGGCTCACCACATCACCACACGCCTATAAATTTACACATGATGTCACTGATCTGAGCGTCTCGCAGAGAGCCAGTCTGGAGTTTACCTTCTGCTTTACAGAGAACCAGAACACACTTCTACTGTTTAAAACACTGCAGATAAAAATACCAAACCTGCTCTAAAAACAGACACTATAAAACCTGTACTCTACATCTCACTTTACTGTAAACTATAGCTTACACACCTTTACCAACTAACAGATAATCATAAAATATTAACACATTTATTTAAAACTAAATCTAAATAGACCTTATATAAGGAATATTAGTAAAAATCTGATGCTTATTTTTGAAACCTTAATGAAAAATGATTACATTTTATCAAGTGTCAATTTTATTATTATCATTTGTAGTGCTAAAATCAATAGCTCTTTTGTATAAAAACGAATAAGGAACGAATTCACTGTTTTATCAAGTTAATTCATTTGAAATTTAAGCTACAAACATTGTATGTTTATGATTTAATTCTTAGCAGTTCCATCTGATCTCCTAATGAACTTGAATAGAAATATGATTCAGTATTCACTATAGACTCTATGTCATTATGATGCTATTATAATATTTTCCTTTGTATAAAACAAAGTGCCCTGATTTATTATTCAGTTTTAACTCCAGAACAGTATTATATTTTCTCAGGAAAACCAGAACAGATATTCTGCTTATTGAAGACATGGAATCAGATCCACCAGTGCCAATATCACCACTTCCAAAAGCCCAGACCAGGTTTGATAAATTATATCTTATTTTGGGGCTTTTATTCTTTAGTATATTGTTCCAGCATGACATCACAGGTTCTGATGTATTGTCTTCTGAAGGGTATTATCATTTTCTTTTACTGCTTCCTGTCAGAGAGCACATGCAGAGCAGACTGACTGGAGATTCAAAAGGAAAAAAAATAGTATTTAAAGTGTATTTATAGACAAACACACTTTAAAATGTATTTAACCTGGGCAAATAATGTTGTTTTATATTAAGGACTATTAAGAATTATGTTTTCTGTAGTATCTCATAATATTAACAGGTTTCATCATCAGATATTAAGGAAACATGCTGAGTTTAATAACTGGCAGCTCCTATCAGCAGAGCTTCAGTCAGCAGGTCTGTACATCCCAGTAATCCCTACACCCAGTCCCATTTCCACACCCTGGGTTGCCAGGTATAGAACACAACATGTGCATGTGCTGAAGCCATGGAAATGGGTGAGCTGGCTATAGCAAATATATAATGTTTTAATCAACCTAAAACTATATTTTTCCTTACATGTTTTTCAAAACCGATGATATTATTACTTTAAAAATGAACTTTAAGATTAAAAGATTTTTGGTTTTGAGGGTCATTATTCAACATTAATAAAAATAAAAATCCATGCTGCAAACCACTCTGGAATATATTATATAATATATAATATAACGAGCACTGGAGCATCGCAGGGAACTGAACACGGCAGATTCAGAGTCCCCTACGTAACATACGACACCGAGACTGACCCAGAGACAGTGGATATCTGAGAGAGAGAGAGAGGGAATGCTGGGATGGGGGAGTGTGTAAGGGTAGGGGTTACTGAGGGGGGAACAGCAGGGGGACGGCGGGGGGGCGAGGGGGTGCTGCTGGTGATTCATGCCTGGTTTAAGTGCTCTCTAGAGCATCAGCTGTTCAATAAAGAGTGCATTAGCAAAATTAGCCTGAACTGCTAGATTCAATATTATAGACGGAGAAGAAATTACTCAAATTGGTCGAGTCAAAGATGAACTTACTCATCACGGTTCTACGAAGAAAGGCAGGACTAAAATGGAAAATGCAAGAACAATGTGTGCGAACATTTTAACCCCTTTTTCTGAGAAAAAGTATTACCAGTTCCAAAGGCCTAGCGCAACACTGATGAATTACATCTCATTTTTGGGATTTATATTCTATAGAATATCGTTCCAACATTGCATTGCAAGCTTTAATGTAGTGTCTGTTAAAAGATTTTATTATTTTCTTTTAGAGCTTCCTGACACTCGGGACAATGCAAATCTTAGTGAAGAACCATTTTAAATAAACACACATAAGAAAGTCATGAAACTTCATCACAAGAAGTGAAAAAATGCTTCACGGAAATGCAAGTGGAGCTTAACTTCCTCTAAAGATGAAACGAAAATCCGCTGGCAGTAAAAATGATCTGAGAAAAAGGTTCTTTAATGTGGTCGAGTTGCTAATGCTAATATATGGGGTGCAGAGTGTCCCGAACAGAGAATCAGTTCCTTCCAGTTTCCCACAGTCTCTCTGTGTTTTTCTCTGTGGATTGGGATTTTACTCGTAAGGCTGAAATGAGGAGAGACAGGAGAGACGCTGGAGTTTGAGGGTTTCTGTTCAGGACCGGCTGCAGCTCCTGTAGACTCTGGATGACTTTCTGGGGTGAAGAGTCTCTGCCCTTCAGTCATGTCAGCTTTTGCAAGACAGGAGGCCTGAGAAAGTGACGTTTATCATGAGAAAGAGACCTGCCGTTTATTAATACAGAACACAGAACGGATGGAGAAAGGAGAACATCCTCCCCCACAGTGAGAGAGACAGTAGAGAATTTCTGACTGAAATACAAAGACTTACTCTGATAATAAATCCCTAAATCAGAACAGACCCCAGAGCACCAGGACCAGATTTTAAGAACTCCATCCTATTAAAATCAAATAATTTATCTAGAACCATTCTGGACCAGAGTTAAAAAATGTTGTTCTATTTAAATCAAAGGGTTTTCCTACATCCTTTCAGGACTGCAGTTGAGGAACTCTATACTAATCAGAGTTTTTAGAGCTATCCAGAACCCGAGCTGAAGAAACCTGTCCTCAAAGCAATGACATTAAGGAACCACTTTTATATTCTCTACAGAACCTTTCATTGGATTGAAGAATGTTAAAGAAACCTCCACATACAAAGTTCCTGCACCACGATTCTTCACCATATCAGTTACAGTGCCATCACGACTCAAAACAAATAAACTAAATTAGGTAATAAACATCTAAACTGTGCTGGATCCTGAAATCCAGAGATAAAGAACTGTTTTCCCTACACTATCCCTGTTTTTTTCAGATTTTTAAGGGTTTTTAAAGATCCCTTTCAGGCCTGAAGAATCTTGTCCTGAAGAGTCCAGCAGGATCTGTCCTCTAAAATCTAATGTTATTTCTAACTGCAGCTCTAAGATCCATACTGGAATATAAATCAGCAGAGACACATAATCCTATCAGACAGAGCTCAGCCCGTTAATTTAATTTCCTCAAATAAATCTGTTGTTTCACCTTGAGGAGAGAATTACTGATCCAGCCTGATAAATTTCACCATCAGAACCACCGAGACCCTCCTGACCCAAACCCATCAGCTCATTATCATAAACCCCCAGCCTCAGTTTATAACCTGATCCTAAAACCACCAGAGTAATATTCATACAGCTTAATATACTCAGTATTTCATTTAAATAAAGCTCATTTACATATACTCAAGTATGCACTAACCTCGTATCTCCATCATTAGAAATATTATATAGCATTTCTTAAAAAACATTTGAAGATTGTTCCTAAAACCCTTAAAAAATCAACAGTCTACTTTATCAGTGAATATTTGTGAAAAAAGGAATCTACTCTCACATTACAGACTTTGAATTTTAGATATTTAAATTTGTATTGGTTGTAATTCAGACATTAGAGGTTTACAGTTTAAAAAAAGGGGAAAAGAGTCTAAAGTTTACCTGCAGTTCTATAAACTACTCAACACATACATATCACTGTTTTAGGCTCTAAAATACACAATTCAGTCATGTTTGATTTTAATCTACGCTACACACAAATACAATTTTTGGAAGATAGACAAAGTCTTCCGCTATGTCTAACTGTCCTTTATAAACATGTGTAATTACATAACCTTTAAATCTTTAATTAATCTTTAACAGTGTGTACTTCATCAGTAGTTTCACTGTTATTACATGTTTTATTAATGTGTAATTACACAGTCAATTAAAAATAATTTATTATGTTTACCTGCAAATTAGGCTTTTTGGCAAATGTACTTACAAACCTGAATTTAGCCAAAACTGAGTATTTACAGTCCTCTAAAAACAAACCTGTATTCAATTTAATATAAAATATTTTGGCTAAACTCAATTTAGAAAAAAACACCCCTTTTTTAATCTACACACAAACTTCACTAAAATCTGGTTTTCTAGAGCAGATCCAGCGGCTCTGTGTTCTCAGGGATCCTGAAAGCGCTGTGGGTCTGGTTTGTTCTCCTCTCGGGGGTCCGGCGCTCTCCTAATGCCCCTTTATGGGATCAGAGAGACATCTGTTTATCAGACCTGTCTCACTGCTGGGTGCAGGAGACGGCTCGCTCGGGCTGCTGCAGACGCCAGACTGCAGAGTTGGAAAAATCAGAAGCGAGTCTGTAGAGTTTATTTGCAGCTATGAGTACACTCACACGTTACAGCCAATAAAATCCTGTTATTCTTTACATTTACAAACAGTTACAAACAGCACAACATGTACTTTAGTACTGTCATCATTAACACATTAATTTACATTAAAGTTAATCTTATCAAACTTAAACACATTTATGCTGTAGTTCACTCTTTTTTACAGTGCCTGCAGATGAAAGCATGTTTATATTTATTTAGTGACGTAACCACGGCATTCAGAAGGAAGATTAAAGGGTTAAAAAACAGAAGTAGGTAACTCTACTGTCTCCACCCCTGAATTCATGGACACACTTTATCAATTACATAACATTCACCCCTAAATAACATTTATATTTATAATGGATTAAATAAAATAAGATGTTATGATTTTAGAGGCGGTAGTTAAACGGTAATGCGCTGCAGTTACTCTGTGGTCTGGAGCAGCGTTGTGTGTTTCTGTGGAGAATCACAGTAATGAGCAGATTATTATTCTGCCATCTGGCCGAGCTGATCGGTGACATCATGCATCTCTGAGGCTCAGCAGTAAAATATGAGAGGGGAATTTTATCCCTCGTGTGTCGAAAACCCGCCGGTTCTGCGCTGCTTTTATGGCGTCATCATTATTTTTTGCTATTAGCGTAGCGGCTAAATTTAAAACACATGGGTAGTTGGTGCTGAACATAACCGAGTGTGACGTGCACCGAGATCAGGCCAGGAGAAATACACGCCTTTAATATATATGACCTCACTGTTCCACACACGCCAAAACAAACACTGAGAAACAAATTACTCCAATCATCTTCAGTCCAAAAACATCTGATCAGCACCCAGGAGTTGTGTTGTGAAGAGGTAGAGTTCACATTCACTTTATTTACTTTAAGAGATGAAGATCAGTCAATCCAAACAATTTCAAGAATTTTAAAAGCAGGTAAGACCATCAGAAACGTTATGATGAAACTGGCTCTCATCAGGAAAGGAAGAGTTAAGAAATATACCAAAAAAGCAAGAAACTCATTTCCATAGTTGTGTATTTAGATTGTTCAGTTATTCCTTCACACAGGAATTATTTAACACTATGTTGACCCACTTGAACAATAAAATATATTTATTAAATATATATATATAATTTTTTAATTTTATCTCATTTTTTACTTTTTGTATTATTTGTTGTATTATTATTTTTTGTACTATTTGTATTGCATTATTTTAGGCTGAATTCTATATTAATTAAGCTCATATTGCAGTTAATGATGTTTCATACATTACTGTAAACAGATCTTATTTATTAATATTAAACCTGTTCTGTTTCTTCACTGAACCGAACGCTTCAGTTATGAGGCCTGAATTTACTGTTTCCAGATCAGCAGTCAGCGGTCCTCAGCCCACAGGTACAGCGTGAGTGACCCGCGGCCGAAAGTGAGAGGCATCTGAATGCCACGCGGCCTCGGAGCCTCGGGTCACGTGAAAACAGCCTGAGAGACTGGAATCCCAGCTGCCCCGGTGGGTCACGTCCCACCAAATACCTCACCTCCCCAGAACAGAAACAGAAACAATGCTCCTGCATGCCCCCCCCAACTTACCCCCACCCGACTGGACCTCCAATACCCCCCCACCTCACCCGACTCTAACCGTGCCCCCGCCGACTCAACACACAAATAAACCTTTAAACCAGAGCAGACTCTCCAACAGACCAGACCAGAACCACCTGCCTCCATCCCTCACTTTCTCCCCGCCTCCATCAGAAACAACACCATCCAGAAACAACACCACCCAAAAACAACACCATCCAGAAACAACACCACCCAAAAACAACACCATCCAGAAACAACACCACCCAAAAACAACACCATCCAGAAACAACACCACCCAAAAACAACACCATCCAGAAACAACACCACCCAAAAACAACACCATCCAGAAACAACACCACCCAAAAACAACACCATCCAGAAACAACACCACCCAAAAACAACACCATCCAGAAACAACACCACCCAGAAACAACACCACCCAGAAACAACACCATCCATAACCAACAACACCCAGAAACAACACCATCCAGAAACAACACCACCCAGAAACAACACCACCCAGAAACAACAACATCCAGAAACAACACCACCCAGAAACAACACCACCCAGAAACAACAACATCCAGAAACAACACCACCCAGAAACAACAACATCCAGAAACAACACCACCCAGAAACAACACCACCCAGAAACAACAACACCCAGAAACAACACCATCCAGAAACAACACCACCCAGAAACAACACCACCCAGAAACAACACCACCCAGAACCAACACCACCCAGAAACAACAACATCCAGAAACAACACCACCCAGAAACAACACCACCCAGAAACAACAACACCCAGAAACAACACCACCCAGAAACAAACCCTCACACACACTGCCTGAAACAGAGCCACCAGAGCTGTTGGAGCTGGAATTACAGTAGATCTGGTGTAGCGTTGTGGATAACACAATAAAGGGAGCGTAACCACTGAGGGATTTTGAAGCTCTAATAGAAAACGGAGGTGAAGAAAAACTTAATCCACCAAATCAAGCAAATGAACTGAACATCATCCTGATCCAGAGCTTCAGTAAATCCAGCAGGTAAATAAAGAGATAAGCAGCTCCTACCTGCTCCTCCAGGCTTCCTCTTCACCGGCATCTGGAAACAAGAGGAAAACGGTGCTCATCAGTAAAGTTCCTCTGTCTGTACTGTGATTTAAAATCATTATTTACTAAAGTAGCAGCTCCAAAAAGACCTGGAATAAAACCTTATTTTACACAGTTTTCCATTCAAAGTAAAACTGGCTTTTCCTTCTATTATAAAGTTGCTGTTTTAAAGTTATAAGGTATAAGTAAAATAGTATATAACCCTTTTATACCCTCATTTCTCAGAGAACCATTTATAAGAGTGTTCTCACTGTATATGAAGAACCACTTTACTGAACACAGAGCCATTTATTTAGCCATGTATTCCCTTTAAACTCCATAATAAAGCCAGTGTTACTGTAATAAACTGCAGCCTGAATACAGTAAAGAATAACACACTACAGAGAATTAACTTCACTACATCTCAAACAAGCTGTGTTGTGGGTCAGTGTAGAGTACTGCTGCAAAGAGGTCTTGTGGTAAAGAGAAAAGTTACAGGACATGATAATACTTCTCGTTCCGTGACTTTTGGCGTGTTGCTGTATAATGCACGCTTCATGTTCAGGTGGCCTCCAGTTATAACCTGTGTGTTCTCCTAGTCTCCACAGCCCAGAAAATATTTCTGATGTCTGGATTTCCCCTTGTAATTCACTGAGCCTGTGTGTATAGTGTGTGTATAGTGTGTGTGTATAGAGTGTGTATAGTGTGTGTATAGTGTGTGTGTGTATAGAGTGTGTATAGTGTGTGTATAGTGTGTGTGTGTATAGAGTGTGTTTAATGTGTGTGTGTGTGTGTGTGTGTGTGTGTGTTGTATTTGGCAGGCTGGTCTGTCCCTGATCACATTATTCACTGCACTGCAGACTCTGAGTTCAGGTCTGTGTTACATAACTCTCCCATATGCTGACGGCTGATTTTCTCATGCAGTTTCTGGAGTTTCTGGAGTTTCTGGAGTTTTGGGTTCTGCGAGACTCAGATCAGATCTGCTTCACTCATCTTCACCCAGAGCGAGAGGGAAGATTTTATAAAGCTTTATAATATCTGGAAATTCTCACACATGTTTATTTTACACTCGGGGAACCGAGAGAGAAAACAACAGAAACTGTGTTCACAAACGTTCAGCCTGGGTCCAAATTTATTTGGCTAAATGGTGAAATGTAAATATATTTAGCTAATAGAGCTGTGTCCAAGAACTTGAGGTTAATGCTGGAGTCCAAATACATTTGGCAAAATAGACAGTACTGTATAGTGATGAACAGAAAGGGTTTGTAGGATCATTTGTAAAGTTTGTAAAGCATTACTCATAATAATACACAATTAGTTTTATGATTCTACCAAATTTAATGTTGGATTAATTTAAAAGACCAAGAAGAAAAATAAAAATATGAAAATTAAGTAGAGAAAATAAAGTAATTAATTAATAAACAGATAAAGAAGTTTAGAGATACAGTGTTTGTTCTGTTTATCGGGGGAGGAGAGGAATGTATAAAGATTTTCCCCCCAGAGGTTCCAACCAGTCCAGATGTTCCCCCTGAGGAACCTCCTCCATACTGCAGCAGAACACACTGATATATAAATATATAATATATAAATATATAAATATATAATATATAAATATATATATATATATATATATATATATCTGCTCTTCATCCTCATAAACACTTACAATACATTCCTCCACCACGCTGACCTAGACCTCATATTAGACACTATAGAGTTTGTATTATATTAAAAAACTACAGAATATCTGAGATTTAGCAGCTCGACTTGCCTAAAAAGTAAAAAAAATGTTTGTTTAACATATATAAACTAATTTTAATTAAAATATAATAAGATACAGGATATGAAAAGACTCTCTGGTCTCAGAATCGGAATCGGAAACTTTCCACAGGAGATCTGAAGGTTCTGAAGGTGCTGTAGAGACGAGGCTACAGGACGCTGATCTGCAGTGTAGAGCGATGCTCAGTCTCGTCATCTTCTACCAGAAACAGCAGCAGGAGCTCCACACGGCAGCAGGATGCTGAATATTTGAGTGTCAGGATCTCAGCAGGTGAAATGAACTGGAAGAGTGTGATCTGCTCTGTGAGCTCAGTGATCAGAATGAGCTTTCTCTGTTTAAAGAGACAGTGAGTGTTTAGCTCTCGCTCCTCCTGAGCTGAAAGTGTGAAACCTGGTGGTGAAATCAGGACAGTTTTCAGGCCCAGAGCCAGAACTCTTCTCCAGCAGAACGGTGGAGAACAGGATCATCTATCACTCCAGCAGACCTGCATTTACTGAAGCTTTGTAGATGTTTTTATACACTTTCAGAACCAAAAAAAAATCAGATTCTGTAAGAAAACTGGAGATAACGTTCACACAAAAGGTTCCGCACAAAAACCTTTATTTTTAAATGAGTCTGGAAAAGGTTATAAAGTCATTTCTAAAGCTTTGGGACTCCAGAGAACCACAGTGATTCACTATTATTAACTAATGGAGAAAACATGGAACACTGGTAAACCTTCCCAGGAGTGACCGGCCGACCGAAATTACTCCAAAAGGGCATGAAGAACTCATCCAGGAGATCCATAAAAAGAACCCAGAACAACATTTAAAGAACTGCAGGATCTCACTCACCTCAGTTAAGATCAGTGTTAATGATTCAATAATAAGAAAAAGATAAAAAAAAAACAATACTGACCAAAAACAACACAACCACCCGTCTCACATTTACCAACTAACATCCTGATGATCTCCAGAACTTTGAGTAAATATTTTGTGGGCTAATGGGACAAAAGTAGAACTTTTTGGAACAAAATTTCAGAAAAAGGTCAGGTCCTGTGAGTAATGAATATTAAAGAAAAGAGTGAAAGGAGGAAAAATTAAACAGTATACAGGAAACAGAACTACACATTGCTGCTATATTCTCAGTGGAACTGAAAAAAAAAACAGGGAGGTGGAGTTATTAATAATCCTGACTGAAGTGTGTAAATAGTGTATTGATGTACTGTAGGTGTGTATGTGTAATATATATGTGTATGTTTAGTGCCGTCATTGTGTTCGGGGTTATAGTGCTGTAATCCTGCACATCCTCCACTGACTCATCATCTCACCTGTCAACACTCTGATTCACCTCCAGGATTCTCCTCTAAATAAAGAGGAAGATCAGAGTTAAAAGCTGAGAGCAGATTCAGTTACTGTTTGACAGACGTTCTTATACAGTTCAGTCAAACAGAAATGTGTAATATTTACACCAAAACATCACGCCTGCTTCAGCCTGCCTCAGCATCAGAACCCTGCAGTGATACCAGACCTGTTTACAGGTAAAAATAGGCCAAAATTCTCAGGTAACGATAATTCAAACAGACAGATGAAATTTTTATGACAAACAAAAGACATTTAGCCTAGTTGAGTCTGAGAGGCGGAGCATCACTCCACTGAGAGACGGTAATTAACTATAATGTAATCTAGTCTGCGCACCATCCAATCCTTAAACCAGAACCCTGGATTTATAATTCCCAGCTCTGTTTGTGATCTGACGATGGTCAGGTTTAAGTATGTAAACCTTACGGACCACTTCAATCCTGCCTTCCCTGCTCTCTGAACGTTCCAGTTAAAGATCTTAGAACGTTCAATCTGTCACGTTTTCCAGATGTTCTTTGTCCATCTGCTTTCCTAGACAGAAAATCTAGCTTTTATCTCCATCATACAAAGCCTTCCACACCTTCAGCCCAGGCGTCTCAAGTTACCCTTCCCCATCGTCCACACACCACGAAAAGAAACAATTCTAATTATACACCATAAATATTGAGTCTAACATTCAGTCTGAAACCAAACCAAGACCAGCTTCTTATCTTCTACCATCAGCTGAACAGAACAGAAGGAGGATCAGAGCTGACAGAGACTAAAGAGAGAAAACGAGAGAAAGTCCAACAACTGGACCCTCCACCCAGCGCTGTTCTGTACTGAGCGGAGGAGCTCACGGCCCCGAGGCCCCGAGCCTCAACCTTCACTGGAGCAGAACAAATCCAGGCCCCTGAGCTACGCTGAGCTCCGTAATCCGTCTTCATCATGCTGAGACGTTTAGCTCTCGCTTCTACTCTTACAGAACACCTGCAGAGAGGCTGAGAGCGAGAGTCTCAGAGCGGAGAGACGCCGGCCAGCTGCCCGAGAAAAACTCACTTTAATACGAGTCAGCAGGACCCAGAACAGCCCGTAAAACAGGACCCTGATACAGATTTAGAAACTGTCTTTAGCTACATGCTAACTGCTAACTGTTAAATACAGGCTCTCCTGAGAGAACAGGACAGTAAAAAGAAGCGAGAATTACTCCATCCAATCCAATTATCCTCTTCAAAACTCCTTCTCACACTCACACACTCACACACACACACACACACACACTTCAACCCACTTAAACACACACACTTAAACACACACACACACACACCTTCCCAATCCCTGCCAGGAGTCTTTAGCCGTGGTTCTCAGGCTCCGGCTCTAGAACGTACCTAGCGGTGCCGCGCTGTTCAGCTCTGCCAAGATTAAACAAACACATCTGGCTCTGTTTCTGCAGCCGGACGGAAACGGACAGAATTCCCACAGATATCACAGATTCATTCAGACCCACTGCTGCTCGTCTGATAGTGTTTTTGGGGAACAGCGTTCCAGAGAAAGAGAGAAGCTTTTAAAGCCCTTTTTAAGAATCCGCTCAGCGCTGAACATAAAAAATGAAACAGACTGACAAAAGAACTGGAAGAAAAACAGCTGTAAACTCCCTGTCCTGCTACTGACCTGAACCCCTTTACCCCGCTCCCTCCCGCAGGACAACGCGGGACACTGAATGTAACATCAACAAAAGAGCTGCAATTCTTTGGTGGCCTGAAACTAAATGTCCATGGAGCTGCAGTACGACAGAGAGACAGAGAGAGACAGAGAGACAGAAAGACAGAGAGACAGAGAGAGACAGAAAGACAGAGAGACAGAGAGAGAGAGACAGAGAGACAGAAAGACAGAGAGACAGAGAGAGAGACAGAGAGACAGAGACAGAGAGAGACAGAGCGAGACAGAGAGAGACAGAGCGAGACAGAAAGAGAGAGACACAAAGACAAAGTGACAGAGACAGAAAAGACTTTCAAATCAGCATTTAAAAATACATTTAAAAGTGTCGAGTGATTATAAAAAGGAATCATATGAATCACAACAATAACCACAAATAATCCCGTTAATCAAGTTAAATTGCTCATATGCTTTTGCATTTTTGGGAGATTAAATTTAAGTTTGAACATCTTTATCTGTTGAGTAAATGTTTTTAGGGGAAATTGTTAATGTATTCTTAAGGCTCTGACATTCAAAACAAGACTCTGAGAACTATAAAAGTGCACAGAGGTGAACAGAGGTGGAGCTATTTTGCTAAAGTTTGTACTTGTTATCATGTTTTATGACAACCCAAGTGCATGTCACACCAGAGTTCTCCTTTAAAGGAAGAAGTCAAAGAGAAAGAGAGAGAGAGAGAGAGAGAGAGAGAGGGAGAGAGAGGAAGCAGAAGAATGTGAGGAGGAGGGAGGTATAAGTGAGTGAGAGTTAGTTATGAGATTTAATCCATATTTCTGCATAAATTATAGTATTATAGTATTATAGTTAATTATAGTATTATTTGTTTACATCTCAAAATAAAACAATACATCAATAAAATGAATGATTTGAACCAGCAGAAGTCAATACTGCAGCTGCGCTCTTTCTAAAACATATTTCTCATTTCCTTTCTCAGCCAGATGTGATTTACTGCTGCAGCTCTGAGATCAGACACTCATCAGCTGACAGAAACAGTACAGGAGATACAGCGATTAAAACCCTGCAGTGAGTCTGGAGAGGTTCTGATGGCCTCGCCCGGCCTGAACCCAGTCTGCGTTCTGTCACTCTGAATTCATTAGCCTGATCCCGGGTCAGGAGGAATCCTGTTTGGAATTGGGAGATTACATCTATTTAGGACAGAGAACGACACCCTCACATCTTCAGCCAGCGGCTTCAGTCTGAACCGAGCTCTCAGATCTAAAGCTTTCATTATGAAGCTCAGAGCAAAGCTACGCTAACTCATCACATGCTCACAGTGCACGTCCTGATCATGTTTATATAAAGTTTATACTCAAGAAGAGTTCACAGAGCTATGATGCTCAAAGTGCAGGACTCGTCTCTGTTCTGTGTTTAATACTGAAGAAAATTAGTTCAGAAGAACATTCCACATCTCATCTAAAGCTGAGCTAACTCATGATAATTCATGATCACATGATACATGTAGGGGAAATACTGAAGAACACAGTCTAGGGAATGTTTTTGTTAGAGGTTGATGGTTAAGCTGGTCTACAGACGACCAACCTGACCAGCAACACTAATTCAATTTATGATGGTCAAAAGCTGTTTATTCAGCTAGTTTACCAGTATAGGTTATTTTAGGCCTGATTGACCAGCCTTTAAACCACATTGGCCGTTTAATACTCGGTCAAAAATCTTGGTTTGGTGGTTTTGTTATGGTCAAACAGCTTAGTCATACTGGTCAAACAGTGTGGTCAAGACTGGTAATATTAATAGTTTAGTTTGGTCAGGTTGATCATGTTTGAAGACCAACTAAACCATTAAACCCAAACAAAAACAAACCATATACAGAAGAACAACTGCTCAACCAGCTTACTGACATGACCAGCATGACCAGCATATCTATACTGTTCAACCAGCAAGACCAAGATGGATAATTACCATAACGCAAATCATCACCAAACTCAAATGCAGCATAAACTATTAAACAGCCTTACAATCTATGGAATTTATGGTATAACCGTTATAATCTTTGGTATATATAATATTATCATTGCCTCACTTCAGCTACAAATAATTTCTGACATAAAATGAGCTTAATTAACAATAAAATAAGTGACTGTAGGCCACAGTTATGGGATAAATGCTGCTGATAAGAAACAACAAATATCAACACTCTTCAATTCAGCCTCTTACCTCTGTGGTTTTGAGGTGTGTCCTGCTCACAGAGGAGGAGAAGATTCCCTGCAGATCACTGAGATTCTTCCATCCTGCTCCTCCGACCAGACTGTTTCCTCCTGTCCTCCACACTGCTGAGCTCTGAAACAACAGCAGAACCACTACAGTCACTACAGACCACAACACACACACACACACACACATACAACCAACACACACACATACAACTCACACACAACCAACACACACACACAGCGTTTCACAGAAGATCTCTGGAGACGACTTCTGGAGGAAGATGAAATCAGGGCTGAGGTCAACAGCGAGGGAACGAGAGAACGAGAGACTGATAGAAGCTACAGATTTGATTACAGATAAAAAGGAGAAGATTGCAGACAGACTGCTGATGATCAGATAAAAGATCTTCATCAACACTGAGCTGAGTAAGATCTCTCCTACCCTGACATAAGATACCTCTGAGGAACCGTGGAGGAGGAGGAGGAGGGCTGCTGCTGCTTGTTAAAGTTGGTTATGTGAAGTTCCAGAAACGGGAAGCGTCTGTTCAGAAGAGTCTGAGAGACGTGTGTCTCTTCAACCGTCTCAAACGGACAAAATGACACAAACAGACCAACAGAGGTCCAATTGAGGAGCAGGCGCTGTTTCGGACTCATGGGGAAGAACCAAAGGCCTTGTCTCCTTCCCTGAACTCTAGTTATGAATGGGGAGGAGGGGAGGAGGGGGGGGTTACAGGCTTCAATAAGCCGTTTTTTAGAACCAGCATTGAAAGTTCCCAGTGGTAAACTCCCAGCACAATGACCCTCTGTCCTCAGTCCCACCAGTCCAGTACAGTCCCTACCAGACCGTAACTTATCAGCCGATGGCGGTCTGGCTCATCGTAAAACGGACGCCGTGTGTCTGCATGCAACGGTTCAGGAAGAGACGCTCTGAAAAAGCAGCTTTCTTCCACACTGTGATCCACTGCATCAAACATCTCCCTCAGCCCTGCCCTCCAGACACGTTCCCATGAGCCCAGTATCAATAACAGACTCATTTCATGGTGCAGGAGTTATGAAACCTCTCCAGCCGCTGATGTCGCAAAGAGAAAGTGTATAAAGTATGTGGAGAACATTGCAGCACGTCTGAGTCTGAACCGCTGATTTACTCAGTTTTCTTCTGATAAAACTCAGCTGGAGTGAAACACCTGTCGAGCAGAGCGGGTTTAATCCAGCTGGATTTCTGAACTTCATACCGCTCTAATAATCGATTAGAGTTCAGGCAAGCATGACCTTCCACACACTGACCCGGGAGTGTAGTGTATCAGACAGGAATGCTGGATATTCTTCAGCATTCTTCACTTTAATTTCTTCATAGATCGTAATGTTTACTCACGGGATGTGCCTTACATAGTTTTACACTCTTTACACTGATGCTTTATGCTGATAAAGTATTATATATCGTGCTTTGGTACAGTAGAGTATAAATAACTCAATAATGTGTGACGACCCACAAATGATCTCAGGTCACGGTTTTCCTTGGAAATTGGTAAAGTAATATGGCTATTGAATTATTTATATATTTTATATTAATAAATAAATGAAATGTATAGTAGAGTACATAATCATTTTCTGTACTGAATCTTTTTTTAGATATTGAATTATTTTCAGCAGGTTTTAATATTAAAACATACATTAAAATGTGGATTTAAGGGGTTAAATTCTTGATATAAGTGAGTAATGTTCACATGCTGGAGTTCCCCCATCTCAGGGTAAACCACTAATGTAATTCAAAAATGTAATTTACACAGAAATGCCTGAAATGATCACATTCCTCTACAGGAATCTGAAAGCAGAGCCGGGAAACGCTGGTAGCAGATTTCAGTGAAAAGCGTTTTTATGAACAGTAAATCCAGCGAACGCCGTGTTTATAATCAGCTCACCTGCTGAAAAGCTTTTTGATTGGCTGTGTTTCTGCGAGGGGTGCAGGGCGTGTCTGAGGGGGAGGAGCCAGCGCTCAGAGCTTCCTCTATATCCAGGTTAAGCTGATCCAGTCTTCTCATCAGCTGGGTCATGGACTCAGACCAGGGGGACAGCAGGACCAGAGGAGAGTCCTGCAGGAACACAGTCAGAACTTCAGGATTCATCGGATTCAGCTTCAGAACATCAGAACGTCTCACAGGATCAGGACGCATATAAAACTAAATACAGGTGGACCGGGCCACACCATCTTTAATTTATTCACTATTTTCCTGTTTGGCACTATTTTAATGTTTTGATGTTTTTGATAAATTCCACCATGGACTCTTCTACTGGTTTTCTTAGCTTGAATCCTGTGAGCAGAAAATTCATAAATTTAAAAGTCAAACTTCTGTATCCTGATTAAACTCAAAGTTCTGTAGTGAAATAATAGTGAGATAATCAGTGTTTTAATGAGATAATCAGTGTTTTAATGAGATAATCAGTGTTTTAATGAGATAATCAGTGTTTTAGCGACTCTGCAGAGAAACGTGAGTCTCTTTTACCTTCTGGACCAAAACAAACTCTGGATGATCTGATCACCCTGAGGATCACCCCCCCTTCACTGTCCCGTCATCCACCCCCCCAACGTCCATAACACACGGTATAAATAGAACAGCCCGTCCAGCACAGACTCATCACTTGTGTTTGGGAATTTGAGGAGTTCAGGGCTGTAAATCAGAGGCGGAAGCACCCCCCCACCCCCTCACCCACACACACACCACCCACCCACAGTCACCCCCCCCCCTCCCCCTCAGAGAAAAGCTCTGCTGCTGAAGACGAGCTGCAGCAGAACTTCTGAGAGTTTCCTGCTATTTGTTTTGGGGAGGGTTAGGGGGTTTGGGGGGTTTGGGGGGGGTTGAGGGGTGTTTTTGAGGGAGGGGGGGATTTGGGGGGGTCTGAGCTCTGTGCTCTGTGTTGAGCCCCGAGGTAAAGACCTCTCTGCCCATCAATGCTCTCTTTCTCTCATCCAAACACAATCCTGCTATTGACGGGTGTCTCAGCAGAGAGCAGTTGTTGGAGCAGCTGAGCTGATCTGAGCTGATCTGAGGAAGACGAGGCTGGAGAAACTATAAGAGCTGTAAATTCCACAGCAGTGCCGTCATGCTGAGAACATCACCAGCTCAGATCCTAAAGCAGGGTTACGTTTAGAGAAAGAGTGAGTGAAAAACACAGTTATGGAACCCAATGAAAGACACATCTTTACTACACTGCACATCACGGACGCTCCGATCCGATCCATCAGTTCTGATAATCTCAGCATATTGATCAATACTCAATCTGATAATGTTGCTGAATTAATAAACCACACACCTCACCATGTGAGACAGACTTAACTCATCAGGACTGACTGAAATATCACTTTACTTCAGAGTAGGATTCAACAATACATTTATTTCAATTCTGCTACAAATACGATATGAAAACTTTGCGTATTTGTTGAAACCTGATACTGATAAAAGTGTTAAATAATAAAAAGAAATACATTTCACCATGTGAGACAGACTCAGTGCATTATAATTGATTTAAAAATCATTTTAATTGATTTAGATGTATTACTTTACTTGTACTTTGAAACCATATACAGTATACAACAAATTAACACTGATAGAAATGCATTGACTGACTTTTATTGATTACTAAAATAATAAACAATTGTTATAGAAGAATTAAAAGACCTTCAGTTTTTGGTTCTATCATCTAAAATCAGTTTCTTCAGTGATTAGTGTTTTCTAATCTTGTGATTGGATGTGATTGGATGGTGGGATCTGAAGAGGAACAGACTCTCAGGGGTTAAACTCCTGACCTCCTGCAGGAGAAAGTGTCTGGCTGGAGTCTCGGGATGGTCCCGGGTCAGAGCTGGTGAAGGGGGTCAGAGTCGTCCCCCGTCAGGATCAGCGTCAGTCTGTCCTGCTGAGATTCACCAACAAGCCTCTTGACTTTCACAAAAGAAAGGACGTGTTTTTACTGGCTAAACCTCCACGTCCCCGACTGATCCCAGACCCACACTTTACCAACAGCAATCAGTGTCAATCAGAAGATCCAGAGAGAGAGTCCCTCTCACTCAGAAATGCAGGGAATTTTATATACCTGCTTATTCATTAAAAAATGTGATGTTTTTTACTCTTAAATGTGACGCTGCTCACAATTATATATTGTCTAGAGAAATTACTTTAAAATTGAAATATGTGATATTTTATATTTTTAGATGATCTTTACATATTTATGCCAGTTTACTTATTGAACGTATCTCATCCCATTGGTAAATAACAGTTTTTTTGAAGAATTGTTAGCTAAAATAAAAAAAAATGTAATCATTTTCTACTCCAGGCTGATCTTGGAACAGCTCAGTAACTCTAATTAATCATAAGCAGCTGGTTATAATGTTTGGTTACGCAACATATTCACACTTTTCCACACACTGTAGCCAAAACAAGAAACAAATCTAAAACAAATCAGCTGTAAATGTTTTTGGGAATGTGTTTTTCCGTTCTTTTCTCGGAATGAGAGGAATTCCAGACTTGCTCTTTCCTCTGTGAGTCGAGACAGAAGCTTCAATTCATTTCCACTCGTTATTCAGTTTCTGTCCATCCAGAGAAAAACAGCCTCACCAAGGCAACTGTGCTGGCATGAGTCAACGCTCCAGATCAAGCCATCATTGTTATCTTCAGAGAGAGAGACAGGCCATAACTGTATCACTGCAAATTGGCCACATCGGAGACCCAGCGCTTCCTCTTTCACATGCTAATGAGGAGTTAAGTGTGGGGCTGTGGCAGCGCACCGGGCAGCCGGCCACCGATATACCACCCACTGAGATCACCAGGAACCTCCGGAGAACCGCAGAACACAGCCAATAAAACACAGGAACACAGACACTGTTACCAGCCTGTGTTTAACTGGGTCACATGCTGCTGATTTAAGGTGGAAAAGTCTCACTTATCGACACCAATCAGTGATTCTGTGGTGGATTTAAGAGGAGCAACATCTCAGAACTTCAGATACTGATTTAGAACTGGGTGCTGGATCTGATTGGATCTGATTGGATCTGATTGGATGTGTTTGAATATGGTTGGATATGGTTAAATTTGGTTGAAGGAAAAGTGTTATAAAGGTCAGCTGGTTTGGTAATCGTGTATCAGAGGGCAGATATATATTTATATTTATAGGCTGTTGGAGTTCAGATGGAGAAGGTTTGAGAAGAGCGCCCTCAGATGGTGATTAAGCAGAGCTGCATCCCTAAAGCCTGAGAGCTGATTCTTAGACAGAGACTAAAGTCTAGTCTTGGATTAAACAGCATTTTAATGTTTATGTAAAGTATATACTCTTAATCACTGTCCCATAGAGTTCCATGAAAAGTATCTGCCCCTTATAGATTTCTTTTTTTTAACTGAAAATAATTATTTGTTTTAAAGATTCAGAAGTTAATATTTGAGGATATACTAAAGATGCCAATGAATCTGAAGGTATTTTTTTATAAGAACAGCATCATTTATGATCTCTGAAGGTCACTGTGTTACTCCTTCATTCTAACCCCCGTCAGACACTGATGGACTGACGGACTGACTGATTCACGCTGGTATTTCTTAAGTGTGAACGAGGCCAAACAAGGTCAAAGTATCAGCGAAAGGTACAGAATTCCTTCACACCTGAAATCATCCACAAACCAAGAGAGAGGAGAGAAAGCTTTAAATATATCCAAGTAAATTCACACTATAGTTGTTTAATAAGACAACCGTATATACAATATATACATACACCTTTGAGTTATTTTGGCCTTATTTTATGAAATGACTAAGATCTTTAAATCATTAAACACACTGTAGTTCTGTTACCATTAACATAAGATTCCCGTGTTCCACAATAAATAAAACCACTTTATTTAAAGTGTTCATTTATCTGGTATCAATGTTACAAAACTAAGCTTTTATTGTAAAATGGAGAGAATTTTCCTATTTGGATAAAGAAATGATCGATTAATGGAACATGGAGCTCTGTGGCTCTGAAGCAGGAGGTGATTGGTTTGAGCCCTACACTGAGACAGGTGTATAACCTCAGGTGTATAACCTCAGGTGTATAACCTCAGGTAGCTCCAGGTGGCTCTGAAACAGTGATCAGTATTTGACTCCAGGTTAAGGTTTCCGAGGTGTTTCACTGTGTTTTCCTCCACTGATCTTCTGTAGAATTCTTTAAGCAGAATCCTGAAATACTGATCAGCTGATCAGCTCATCGTTTCATCACAGGTCTGATTTGATAAAACTTCTGCCAAAAGACTGGAATGAAGAATCTCTAAGAAGTGGGTTTTGTTTGTGTTTGTTTGGGACTCTGTGTGTTTGTGTTTGTGTTGTTTTGCAGGAGATTTCTCAGCTTGTTGTGTAAAGAGTTTGATGGTTGATTTCTCCTTTATAAAAGAAACAACTTCAGTTTTCAGGAACGAACAAAACCAGCAGAGACTGAAATCAGCTTCACCTGAAACCTAAAATGAGTCGCATTACAATAATCACATGTTTCTAATCCTTCAGTATTATTGGTCCAGCATGTTCTACTGTTCCTCCAGCTCTGCCTCTCCCACTTTAACTCTGGATAAATTAATAATTTACTGGATTATGTTTTGTTTGTAAATGTTTTTTGCGTTTGTATTTTTTATACTTTTACCCTGATCTTGAGTGGTCAGGACCCAACAGGACCCCACAGGACCACACAGAGCTGCAGTGACACTGATATGGGGGGGCGTTAGTGTGTGTTTGTCTGGTACTGGTGAATCACAGCAGTGCTGTTTTTAATATTAAAGCTCTGAATCTGTTACACAATGTTACACATAATTCATAATAATTCATTTAACACATAGATCCCATTTTAAATATGTTTAGAGTCCTTTTGGATCTTAGATCACCATAAACACCACAGAGCAGCATCGGCTCCCTCTGCTCCTGCGATCTTTAATACTGACAACACAAATATTACCCAACTTTTTCAGTTTTACACAAAAATTGTTTTATACTAAAGTGTTACTAAAGCTTTTAAAATTCCTGGTATTTTAACTATTTTACCAGATTTATTCCCCAAATCCTGAACAGCTAAATACACCAGCAGCTTCATAAACCTCCAGATGATGCTTTTTTAAGCGCCAGTAAAAACAGGGAGAATGGGGTGAAAGGTCACTGACTGATGGGTCAGACGAGGGGTTGGTAGAAAGACCCAAATCTTCCTGGAGGATCTGCAGCTAAACGCAGAGTAAATAACAGAGGGCTGAGTTCACTGTTAAAAACAGCGGCTTTAGTTTTGGAGAGAAAGCAGACGGATCCTGAATTCCTCTGGATCAGAGGTTAGCTCTACACTTCCTCCAGGTTCCTGTTTACTTCAGAACGACTCTATCAGCATGCTAATGAGCTCAGAAGAGCTTCAGGGAAACTGCAGCTCATTGATTAAACATGATCGAGGTCTGGTCTGGTCTTGTACCGAATCCTGCAGTGATCTGATTCCTTCTTGTTTGTTTGAGATTTGTGATTCACTGAATGATATTGAACATCATCCATGATATAAAAACATTTTAAAATATTAAGGTACCACTACAACAGGGCAAGCAAACCAATCAGCTAGATTTAAGCTAGAGGGCTTAAAATCCTGTCTGTTTCTGCCCTAAATCCCTTTTACTGATCACAGCAGTTACTGTTTCCTCAAACCACACTGAACTGTTTAAGCTGTAATTCAGATTTTGGTATCTCACCTCTCTGCTGCTGCTTTCTTCTTCTGCTTCATATCCAGTGATCCTAAACCTTGCTGTGTTTTCTTCACCAGTTCCTCTCCTCCTTCCTCCTCTCCTCCTTCTTCTAGAGTTTGGGAAAATCTCCCTGCATTGAGACATCTCTGTGAAGACGTTATCATCTTCCTCCTCCTCCTCCTCTTCCTCCTCCTCCTCCTCCTCCTCCTCAGAAGAAACAAGCGAGTCAGAACTTTCCTGAACGTCCCGGTTTGGAGTTAAAAGGCAGGTGTAATCTGCAAAAGTGATGGAACTGGGCTTGTGTTTGATGATTCGAGGAAGTTCTGCTGCTCCATTACTTGGTACAGTGGCGAGTGAGGAGCTACCAGACAGGCTGGAGTTCACTGGAACTGAAGAAGAGTCTGATGGGGAGCGAATTACTGAAGAACAAACCAAACATGGACTTCTACAGTTAACTGCAGGAACACGCCCATTTACTGCAGGATCATCTGAGATGCAACACTGGTCTGTTTTTAACAGACATACAAAGTCTGTTCCATGACAACAACCATTATGACCAGTTTCTCTTCTCACAGATGATCCTAGACTTTTAAACACCTTCTCAATCCCAGTAGCTCCCATTTTGGGTTTGTAATCCTTGGTTTGAGTGGAAATATTTGGTGTTGAATCGACTTTAGCCTCGATAGTTTGATATTTTGCATGTGCTGGATCACTGGGGTTATGGTCCGAGAAATGTTTCTCACCAGAAGCTTCATTCTCCACAGCATGGTTCAAAGTTTCTTGCTTCTGGGATGCTGAAGTTTCACCATTCCCAATTAAAACATTCCTTATGGGCTCACTTGTATCCTCAGCCGTGTCCGTCACTGTCCCCTGCTCAGGACATTTCCTATTGGTGGACACTGGCATTGCTGAGGCTGAGGTTGGCTGTCCCTCTAAAGTTGCCATGGATAGAGCCTCCATGTCTGGTCTATAGTTTAACACTAGTCACAAGGAATGTCCAGAAGAGTCTTAGTGTGAAGCCAAACCCTGCTGTTTTTATCATATTTAAACATCTGGACAGGCTGGTCCGTCCAACAGGAAGAACAGATTCACCTGCAATGAAGAACAATAAAGTCTGATTAGTTCATTTCAAATGACAAAAAATGAATTATCAGTGTTTGAGTGAGGTCTGATAGATGGGACGTTCCATTTCTAAAGTTGTGCAGATATTTAACATTCCTCAATCTGTAATGTTACATGTGTAGCAGGAATATCTTATATAAGGCATTACAACCCATGGTGGACAGTGCAGCAGGTAGTAATGATTGTGACCAACGGTGTCTGGTTTGATTTTTCCATGTGAACAGACAAGAGACTTTGTTGAAATAGATGTATTTAATTTGTTATTTTTTTTGTAGTGGTATTTAACTGGTATTGTGAATTGTAGAATTGTAGTGGTACTGGCACTGTTATAGTATTCCTATAATAATGTGTTTTCTTATCTCCAACCCCAAAAAATAAGATTTGAAAGTTATGTATCATCTCTTGTTCCCAGTGAAGAACACAGTGGAATGGAATGGGCGCGGGATATTACAGTCTGCAGCTCTCTGACACATAATCCATTTTCTCTGCTGCACCATGAATGAATGATTCCAGGGTTATAAACTTGTGGTTATAGATGTGAAGCAATTTACCACTAGCCCTGCCAACAGCGCTTTCAGAATTCCTGAAATATTATCAGCATTACAGTGAAAAAGGAGTGAGAAAAAGATTTAAACGGTTGCATCCCTCAACACCATCAAGATATCAAATTCTGGGGATTTACAATCGACTGCAGCCTCTACTGGAGCCAAGAATGTGCATCTTAGACCCCAGAAAGACTCTGTAAAAATGAAGAATTCCACAAAAACAGAAAAATCAGGAATCTGTCTTTCATCTCAAACACTCAGTAAATTCATGAGTAATTCTGTCACAGTGAAGTCATATAAAGATCTCTGAAGAGGTCTGAACCATTTAGTAGTGCTCTCGATTGACCAACAGACTATTATGGGCTGTGTTTATGGCCAAACACATAAAAGGCAGAGATAACAACTATCAGAGAGAGGAAAAGAGCATATCTGGAAGCTGAACATCTGTCTGCAGCTCCGCCGTTCAAGTCTGGATCTGTTTCAGGAACGACAGCAGTGACATCAGCAGCGTGAGGAATCCAGATCTCCTTTCCACCGGCTGATTTACAGCCGCAAGTCCATTCATCAAACCAGCTCAACCACCCTGACCAGCCTGTGGTTTAGCAGCACCGCTAACCCCCTCATTAAAGCTCTTCCCCCCCAACAAAACACACACACTCCACCACAGCAGCAGCAGAGAAACCAGCAGCATTCCTTTCTGACACCTTCTCTGAAGCTCATCATCTCAACAGCTATGGAGGGGTGGAGTGGTGGAGGGGGGGGGGTATTGGAGGGGTCAAAATGGAGGATGCTTTTCATCAGGAGGATGACAGGGCAGGAAAATGCCTCACAATCATCTGCTGTTGGCTGTTGGCGAAGAATAGGTCTGTTTTTTCTTACACTCTGTGGTCATGAAAACATTCTGTTCCCAATAGTAAACCAATCAGAGCTTTACTTGTCTTTCCATTTAAAAGTCAGGTGACCTGATTTTGGTGCATTGCTATTTCAGGGGTGCAGCTACCTGGACATGTTCAACTGACCATTCAACAATCGTTCATTCTGTTTAATGTTGATGTAAAAGTTTGCATGGCTGCCGACGGGCGTAACAAGCAAGAGTTTGCGTCTGTTAACTATTTACTGCCAAGATAGCGATGAACGTCTGACTGTTGGTGTCTGTCTAGATTGCATTCAGTCAGTGGAGCTCCTGTGTTTTCAGTTTTTTCTCTCCTCCTCTCACCATCACTCCGGTTCCTCTCACACATTAGCTTCCTCTGCTACGGCTAAACATGAGAACCGGCCAGCTGCCATAACTGACACGGCTCTTATCAACCACGCTGCTTTGTGATTCATATACACACACACATTATACACACACACACACATTATACACACACACACACACATATTATACACACACACACCGACATGGAATCAGAAGAGGAAAACACACCTCGGGGCTTTAACCTTCAAAAGGAGATAAGAAGAGCTGCCCAATCAGAAAGCAAGGTCAGGCTCTCACACCCCGCTTAACTCTGTATAATGTGTGTGTGTGTGTGTGTGTGTGTGTGTCTGTGTGTCTAACAAAATTCCCTGTTGCATAACTGTTGCAAAATTTGGCAACATTTTCACTTTTTAACCAAATTTAAATTTGTCATTTTTGAATTCACTATTCACTGTATACCTGTAACTCTACCTCTTCACTACTTTACTTTAACTGATGCTCTCAAACTTTACATTAAGAGACAAGAAATTCAAGTAATTAACTCTTGATGAGTTCAGCACAGCTGTTAACTGAAAGCCTGAATTCCAGGAGACTCTCCCTCATAAAACTGACTGAGAAAATCCAGCAGAGATGTTCAAAACTGAAAGAATCTAAAATATAAAACATATTCTGCCTTAACACTTTTTTTTACTTTTTTTTTCTTCATGGTTTGGATGAGTTTAGAATTAATCTACAATACAGAACATTTTAAAATAATGAATAAACTCTGAATTTAAGGTGTCCAAACCTGACTTGTACATTACAGCAGCTATTTTGGGATACCACAGCAACCACCAAGCAACACCAAAGTACCCACCAGGGTAACCATACAACACTATCACTTACTAACCGCCTAGCAGGAAATAGGCTTCATTTAACCGGTGCAACCTTTTAAAAATATTTTTAAAATCTAGTTCTTCTTCATATTATTATTATTATTATTATTATTATTATTATTATTATTATTATTATTATTATTATTATGGGATGTCAAAACAGACTCTGTAAGGCTGGGTCTGTTGGATACATTAATTTCTTACTGTCTTCCACAAATTTCATTTATTTATGTACATTATTTTGACTCTTTTAGTCTTCAGCACTCAGACATAAATAAACAGAGGATCATTAAACACATGAAGCTTAATCTCCGTATCATTCAGATCAGGACGTAACAGAAGAGAAAGCATTAAACCCATAAACCAACTCAGAGAGAAAACCATGCAGACGATTCGCTCCCACAGGAAATCTGCTGCTTTCTGCAGGAAGAGTCGGAGTTAAAGTGATTCAGATCCTGCAGGAGCTCCTCATCCTCAGCTTTAATAAAGGAGAACTGAGAAGATCAGCACCTCCATCAGGACACTTTACAGCAGAGAACAGGACACTTCCACCTCAGTTTAGAGTAAGAGTTTCCAGTGTTTCTGCCAGTATTAGTGTAGAGTGTGTGTTCTTACTCTCATCCTCCAAAGAAAGAGTTGCACTCAGAAGGAAGTGATGATTTATATAATTTATATAATTTAGATGATTTGAGCAACTCTGGACTGTTTATCGGGTTCATCCTAAATAATTAATGTGTAACATACCAGTAAAACCTGGGCTGGATTTGGATGGAGGCAGTGATGCTCTGTGATAATCCATCCCCTGTAACTCTAATATTCAAAGCGTTTCTGAGGATTTTGGGGTGCAGGTTATCAGCTATAGGTCTGGTGATGTTTCTGGTCAGGGTAGAGTATCTGTGTTTTCAGTCTTAAAGCATTAAAGTATTTGTTCAGTATTGTCTGGAAAATGTTTACATTTAATTATTTTGACAATACGCTGCTATCTGACACCTACTTTATAGTACTGCTGTCCTAAAACTATAAAAATCTGTAAAATAGTAACTGAAAATCATGATTTTTTTATATAAAGTAAAGGGCAGCTCCTGGTTTAAATAATGTAAATTAACAATAAAGAACAGATATGGAGATACGTGTTTTTATTTACAGCTATGCTTTGCTGCAAAGAAGGGATCAGATCTTTCACAATAATTCGTTTGGACAATATATTGTCTCTGAAGTAATTATAACAAATTATATTATTGCTATTTTAAGACCAATTTATTCCATTAATGTAATGATAATAAAATCCCTTTAAAGAACAATGTATATTTAAACACTAGAATTAAATAATATTTTATATCATTTTCCCAATTTAATTTTATTATAAATAAAATCCTTATATATGCAAAAAATCCACATTCCCGCTCATTTTACATTAATAGGCACTTCTTGTTAAGTAAAAGATAACAGATAATATATGTCCAAATTTTGTATTGTATTTGTAATATAATTACTCTAGATTTGTCATTTCATAAAAAGAGATCTCAAAAGCTCCTTTAAGTGTAATATTTATATTTATGACTGATTTTATGGGGCTTCTGTGGTTTAAGGGTGAATGGGTGATTCCCTTAAACCACATGACAATTATTCTATTACTCATCTTTACTCAGAAAGCTGAATTAAGTGGTATCGTTTAGTTTAGCACACTGTTAGGAGTCCCACAGGGTTCTATTCTAAGGTAAATTAAATTGATGGAAATTATGCCCTTACTGTATTTTTTAGTTTAAGCCGAGAAATTATAAAACAACACAAAATGACAAAATCTTCTGCTTACATAAATATTAATAAACATTGCTCTCAGTTTTTCTGTGATTCTATGCAGAACAGATTAACACAAAACTATTTATAACTTTAATATTTTGGACATAAAAGGCTTTATAATAATAGTGGAAATATGCAGCTATAGAACACTGTCATAATAACTCCATTATAGAATTATCGTACAAAATTTACAGACATGAACTTTCATTTTTATCAACCTATACATCAATAATAGTCCATTAATATATATGAGCTGGTGTTTCAAACTATTCATATTTTTTTCTTTAGGATATATTTAAATTTTTATCACAGTATCTAAAACATAATCATTATATAAGTGGCATTAAACAGTTTTAAAATGACAATAATATCATTAATGACTATAATTTATCAACCAGACTCAATCAGTTATTCTGACAGATCTAGACATTTAATCTCTACATCATTTCAGAATGAATCACATATTTAATATTAAACCTGTAAAACTGTCTAATTCAGATCTAAAGATCAGAGTAAAGCTTTAAACTCTCAGACTGAAACTCCTGTAAATCCTGTTACAACAAGTCAGTAAAATCTGAGCTAAAAATAAAGAATCAGTTTCTCACCTCCAGCCTGGATCAGAGTCTGAGTCCAAACCTGAGGAGCTGAAGAGTCCAGGTGAAGAATCCAGCTTCCTCCTCACTCACCTCACCTCTCTCTCTCCCTAACACACACACTCTCTCTCTATCATCACAGACAGATTCCCGAGAAAAACGCCACGAGCAAGTAGAGGGGAGGGGTAAAAAGTGTGTGTGTGTGTGTGTGTGTGTGTGAAGAGGAGGAGTCTGGAATCAGCGAGAGAGAAAAGAGGGAGAGGGAGAGAGAGGTCAATAAGGGGGGTATAAGAAAGAAAGAAAGAAAGAAAGAAAGGTGTGTGGGAGAAAATAAGAATTACATAGTAAATAATTGAAGGATGGAAGGAAAAAAGGAAGGAAGGGAAAGAAAAACTTGGGGATGGGACAGAAAAGGGCAAAAAGAGGGACTGAAAAAAAATAAGGAAGTTAGACCTAGATCAGAACGGAAAGAAAGAAAGAAAGAAAGACACAAAGAAAATGAAAGAGAAAGAAAAACAGAAAGACAGAAGGGTTAGAGCTGGTGTTGGGTAAATAGGCAGTGTAGACCTTGTATAAAGTGTGTGTGTGTGTGTGTGTGTGTGTGTGTGTGTGTAGAAAGTGTGTAGACAGTGTGTGTAGACAGCGTGTAGACATTGTGTGTGTGTGTTTGTGTGTAGACAGTATGTGTGTAGACAGTGTGTGTGTGTGTGTGTGAACAGTGTGTGTGAACAGTGTGTAGACAGTGTGTGTGTGTGTGTGTGTGTGTAGACAGTGTGTTTGGGTGTAAATGGTTGTTGGGGTGGACGGTGAGGTTTCAGCTGGGTGACGGATCAGTATCTCAGCTTATCTGTATTAAAACTACATTATATGAAAATGATCATTTTTCACTCTACAGGATCACTTTTACTCCACTGCAGTAAAAACAAATTTCTCTCTTTTTAAAAAAAATCTGTAAAACTGTAAATCCCTGCTGTTTCTCTGGAGGTGCTGCAGCGTAATTTATACCCTCAGTCTGTTTTATATCGTCTAAACTTGACTTTAAAGAAATCCTACAGTTCAGACCTTCCAGCTTCACAAACATTCATTTTCACACTAAAACCAGAACATTCCAGCGTTATCACTACTATTCAGACTCTCTAACACACAGCTCTTACTGGCTATTTTACTGGAATGTTCTTTAAATATTTACCATGAAATCCCCGAAAATGAGACGTGATATCCTCAACGGGACGCTTTCCGCACACAGAACTGTAAAATCAGCCATAAAAACAGAAGCATTACAGGAACTTCCTTCACTGCGAGTCCTGCATATCTACAGTAACTATCCTCCCACCCTGAGCTCGCGCCTGTATATTCTTATATTAGCTTAACAGGAGCTGAAAAAAGTTTTCCCAAAGTATTAATTGAAGTCAATCAAGAAAATTTGAAGATTTAAAAAATACTTTAAAAAAGCATCAAATGTCACATTTACACTGTGAAGAAAAAGTGAAAATGGAGATACAAGGTCTTGACATTATATATATACATATATATATGAGCTGAGGAGGAGACCATCATCATGTACAATACAAAATCAAACGAGACAGTTACTCCAACAAAAGCAAGTAAGCTATTTTTTAATACCCTTAACTTTAAGGGAAACAATGTTTAAGTTTATATCTCTATATAATGTACATTAAAATACATAAACACAAATAAAACCCTTATTAAGAACACGTACAGTTTTACACAGATCCACAACTAAAAGAGCCTGAACAACATTTTTCAGAAAAATATCGTCTGCCTGTCTGTGTTCCGTTAAATATAATAAAACTGTCATCATTGACAAATAAATGCTAAAGATAAGTGGATGCTGGCATAAAAGTGTCTTCAAAAATATGTTATCTGAAAATGCTGCTAGTTTGGCACAGAATCTCTGTGAAATGTGACTAAAATAGTACAACTAAAAACATGTGCGTATCTCTTCAGACTGAGCCAACGGCCCCAAGAAGCTTTACCCCACAAATAATGATGAATACTGTGAAAAAAAAGTCATTTTAAATTTATGGGGCAAAAGTGTCGACTGAGATATTCTTAAAGGACTGAACTACATTCAGTGGTAGAAAAACACCACTGAGTTTTTGTGGTAAAGCTCCTATTGCAATACTTTTGATTAAATTTTGAGACATTTCAGTTATACATTTAAAAAAGACTTTAAAAAATCTGCTCTTTGTGGAAAAGTAGAAGAAGGAAAATATTGTTGAAAGAAAGATGTAAGAAGTGTTTGCAGTTTGTAGCTACAAGTCAGGTTGGAACAGATTCTGTTCTCAGATCAGACTAAATTTGGTCTAAATGCAAAGCGCTGAACACACCCTGATCCCCTCTGTGAAACATGGTGGCGGCAGCATCATGCTGTGGGGATAAGCTTTTCTTCAGCAGGGACAGATTTAGGAAGCTGGTCAGAGTTGATGGAGGGAAGATGGATGGAGATAAATAAATACAGAACAATCCTGGAGTAGAAAAGCTGTTGGAGGCTGTAAAAGACTTGAGATCTTCCAGCAAGTTCAAAGGGGGATGAATACTTTTACAAGCCACTGAATATACAAATTATATTACAAATAAACCCAAGGAACGAACCAATCAGGAATCATTATTTTTAAAGTGATTATTCACATAAAGCTTGTGTTTTGAGTTGTGTCGTTGTGAGAGTGGGGGAAGAACTGAATGAACTGAAATCTCACAGAACTGCAGAACTGGACTCTCTGAAACTTACAGAACCTTCAAAGCTGCTCGAGCATCAAAAAGCAACTTCTTTAAAGACAGAAGTTCATGGTGGTGTCAGAAGAGAACAGCAGGAGCAGAGCAGTCTGCTGGACACCGGATGAATGGATGTTTTTATCTGCTGGGGCCGAGGGGAGGTGACCCGTCCTCAGGCCGTGGGAGGAACAGAGACCCTCACCTCCTCCATACTGCTCTCAACACCCCCCTGCTACCAAACACCTCCTTCAACAAGATCTACAAAAACACTGAGCAGATAAAACAGCTCATATCTCCACTGGTCCAGGTGCTTCTCTATAGAGACTGTGGTTCTCCTGTGGAACCTCTCTAAAGAACTCGTGTTGCTCCTTTTAAAATAGTCTGAAAACATCCGTGTGTTATTAGATTATTAGTGCTTTTCTAGAGCGAACTCTTCAGCGCTGGATCAGCGTTTCTCTCTTCACAGAGAAGAGGAAAGACTCTCTTGGTTCTGAAGAAATACAATATCTGCATTAAAACACTGAGTAAAACACACTAGCGTATCTTAGCGTAGCGTAGCTTCTCCACTTATGTTTTCAAGCTGTGGTTTTGTTGCACTGAACTGTAATCACTGTCAGGTTTCTGGAAGGAGAGAATTATTTAATTCTTAACAAGCCAGAGCTGGAATCCTCCTGAAGACATGAGGATCGCTTTTCAAAGAGTTTCAGGAAGAAAAGAGGAGTTATTCTGTACGTCTCACTTTTTTACAGATGCTAATGTACTGTATTACATTCTTACAGTAATGTATTACAGTCAGTATAGAACTGTATTGACTATTTTCTTCTAAAATACTGTACGTTTTTCTGGGAGTACTGAGTTACTACTCATTAGATGGCACTGAATGATTATTAAAATTCAACATTTATTACCGAAACTTACAAATTTCCTGCAGAACTACTTACTAATTATGTGTTTTTTATAGTAACTACTCATTAATTACTGCTCACATCATCATCAACTGCTCAGCTGAAAACTCTTCCACCCCTCCTACAGATCTAAATCACACATTAATCAGATCTGTCGAGATAAATGTCTAAACTGTGATCAGATTTATGGTAAAAAAGTTAAAACCTTTGTGGATGTTCTTCCATCACTCTGGATCTGATTCAATTGTCCAGACTATCAAAATAATCTGGATACGGGAAAATCAGATTTGTTCTGGCAGTCTGAACACAAACTCAGAGCTTCTCTTCAGGCTTAGAATTAATCCACTGTTGCTTTTAACCAGCCAGACATTTACGCAATGTTTTACCGCCTCACAAACTGAAGAACACAGACACAATAACACAATAACACTCCCTTATTACAACATTCCAGCAATGCCAGCATCTCTAGCCTCAATATTCCCATTCCGTTTCAATTCTCCAAACAGATTCCTGGCATTCCATGAAGTTTCTGCAGATGTTCCACATTATCTCCCATCCATTTGGCTCTGTCTGTGCCCTCAGAACCCGAACTCGCCCATATTCAGTGCCCTCACCAGAACATAACTCACTGCAGAGCTTCTGCTCCAGATTCTGATCCACTTCACACTGTTACTCTCAAAAAGCTCCAAAAAGCTCCATCAAGCTTCTCCTCTGAGTTTAGCAAAATATCTGATAGCAGCTGAGTCTAAGTTTGGGGTTTTCAGATCAGTAGCTGGAGTTGCTCTGGATAAACAGCAGGCAAAACTTGTGCAATCAGCTACTGGAGGAGCATGAATAAAAATAAACAGCTGAGAAACAAAAACAGGGCGTAAGATCTTTCAGATTCCAGAGCTTCACATTCAAGCTTTTGTTTGAGGAGGTCAGCAGTCTTCACACAGTCCACCCACAAGTAGAACGCACCATACTGCTTCTGAATAAAGTCTGTAGTGTTTGGAGTTAAAATGTAACAAAATGCTACATTATAGCAGAAAAAGACAAAAGGTTACAGTTACATTGTGTTTATTTACAATACGTTTGTTTCAGATATGCTTGAACAATTCGTATTACGTCGTCTAATCTGAAACGTTTAGGTAAAGGTCAGTTTAACGTTGTAAAACCAGTGTAAAAATAAAGCAGACTAATGAGGTTATGACTCAGAATTTATAATGTTTTGAGAGAACAAAAAAGCACCATATGTGGCGCAGCGGTCATTATCAGTTTAGTCTATTAGTCTCTGAAGCACAAAGAAAGGCCGAGTCTGAGCCTCAGGGGACGGCAGATTACCAGTCCTCCCAGTTCACGGCCTGTGGCGACTGAGACGGATAATTACGCCGCAGCACAGGCTTATCTTCAGCAGCTGCACAGCTTTCTGCACAGTAATGAATGCGCATTATTACAGCCATTATTAGCATTCATAGCTCCAGCATAGCGGGGTCTACCATCATATTCTGAAAACAGGAGCACAGACAAGGCTAGCTGGTTTAATCTAGTAAACGTTTATCAGGACAGTGTTTATTGGTATCTCTGTAAGAGAGACTGTGGTTGTCAATTTTGAACAATAGAACATTTATCATTATTAGCATTAGCATAGCTCATCACCTGCAAGGTTTAGCAACCATTACATGGTGGAGAATTGAGCCAGCACAGCTCTCTCTCTTTCTAACAAGTGCTTTCAGACCTGACCTGTCTGTTCTAGACTTTTACATTTTTCAGGGAACAAAAGACAACAACTTGGTTGGACAAAAAGAGGCAGAACCAGCCTGGATCAATCTGAACCATTTTCCTGTTTTTAGATGGTTCAGACTTCTAGAAAAGATTCTTGCAAAAAAAATATGTTCAAAAAGTGTGCGACTTCCAAGTTCAACACGCTCTTAATAATGGGGGCCCAGTTGCTGTTATAGGTGGTCTGAGAATTTCCCACCCCCTCAGTTCACACCTAATATTTAAGGGTGTTTTCACACTAAATTCTAGATATTTTTATCAAGTATTTTTGAAAGGGGCCACAAACCACAACTCAAAAGCAAGGACCAAATTTCAGTCTGAACCAAAACGTTTGTATCGGTCTGAATGAACTAAACCGTGATCCAGTTCGTCGGGGTGTGAATTTATGTATTCAGAACAACGTGAAAATCCCTGTACTAAAGGTGTATTATATTATCACAAATCTACAGCTCGTTACAAAAATGTAAAAAAGTGTTTTTTAAGAAACCCGAAGCACATTTGTTTTAATCCCAGGGATCAGTGGAGATTTCAGGCTTTGTGTTGTTACTCCAGTACCCAGGATTCAGTAGCAGATTTAAGCATGCCTGAGCGCACGGTTCCACAGGCCTGAGATCAGTCTCCAGACACTTCTACTTATTTTGGCCGAGTTCTTGGAGCTCCAATTGTTGGTGAAAGAGTTTTCAAAACCGCCATTGTTGATCTATCAGCAGATTTTCCATTTAACTGGATTCCTCCTGCTTTACTGAACCGAGAAACATTTCTGGAATAATTCGAGTTTTAAACATGGGTTTGGATGGGTGCCAGCTGAACCCTCAGCTCTCAGGGTCTCGTATTTTGACTCGGCCGAGTGTCAACACGTCTTTAACATTCCCCTGATTTATGAATGACCACTGCTTTATTACACAAGCCTGAATTGCCTGAATTGACTCAGATTTCATGTCCGCCTGATTATTTTCTCACATCCCAGAAGGTTATCTGAAACCTCAGTGCTGATATCTCACATTATTTGTATTTATGGAGTTTGGAGGTCTTTAGATTTATTGTGAAACAAGTGGTGAGATCCCACACAGACCACAAGCCTCAATCTCAGGAATCCAAACAGTGTGAGTGTTTTTACTAGAATGAGAAATATTTAAAACATGAGACACACACTGCAGAATCAGTAACAGTACAGGGAATGTACAGTCAGGCCTGTGTATTGGCGAGGACTTGTAATAGTGTGAGTAAAGAAATATATTGTGGATGTTTAAATAAAAAAATGGCTTAGTATAAAAACATACAATCATATTTACAAATTCTGAGTAAAATAATTGTTTATTTTTTTATCCAGTCAGAATCTAGATACTGATACACTATTGCAAAACATCACACTGTGATACTTCATCAATAGATATATTGATATTTGCTTAAACTCCTAGTGTCCAAACCCCCTGTGTGTGTGTGTGTGTGTGTGTGTTTGTGTGTGTTTGTGTGTGTGTGTGTGTTTGTGTGTGTTTAAATCACCTACAGATTCCTTCCATGAGGTGTACAGTAGGAACCGATGGTTAAAATGCCGGTGGAGGAAGAAGGGAAGCCGTTTTTTGAGTCATCTGATTAACGTTTAGCAGAAAAACAGGAGGAGAGAAGTCTGTTATTTCTGTCTCTGTGTGATTATCTGTGAAACTGTCGCACGCTGGGATTAGTGCGACTGTGTTTCTGAGAGAGAGAGAGAGAGAGAGAGAGAGAGAGAGAGCAGTGTGTCTGTAGGAGCTGTGTAAAAGTTATTTGTTGAGGATATTAGTTTGGATGTTTATATGCAGTACTGTACATGTATGTGGTTTTGGTTGGGTCTATTTACGACACTGTTATTTTGCCTTTTATAAAAACAGTAAGATCTGCTTGTTTAAAGTGTTGACAAACAGCTCCCACAATCCACACATAATAAATTAAACACTTTAACTGTTCCAGAATCAGGACTGAGTTATATGTTTTGTTATTTTCTCTCAGTGTGTTTTAGGAAGAAGTTGTAGAGGTTAGATTTTTTAACTGTAAACTCTAATGTACACGTCTCACAGTGTGTGTGTGCTCAGTGCTGATAAAACCCTGATAACAGCCGGTTAATCACAGCCCTCATCCGGCCGCTACCAACCGCCAACAAGAACCACCGCCCCCCGGGACACGGACTGGTGACTTTCACCTCAAATTCACCTGCTGAACAATTAACATAAAACATAATGAGAAAAAAAATGAAGAAATAAAGTTGGTGATTTGAAGAAAGATAAAAGGAAAAAAAAAGAAAATAAAAATACCAAGAAGTTTAAAAGAAAAAGAATAGAATTAATGTGTAAGTGTGTGTAGTATTTATAGTGTTTGTGTGTGTGTGTGTGTGTGTACACTGAGTAGGGAGCAGTATTCTGTGCAGATTTCTGTTCTTTTGTTCCTGAAATCAGAGCAGAGTCGCCCTGATTAATATTCAATAGATCAAACGACAGATTAAACCAGATCAGATTTAACACAGCTCTGATCTTTACGCTGATCTCTGTACTGATCAGAAACACTGGGACAGTGGGGGGTGTGGTGGTGAGTACTGGTACTGGTGATCAGTGGGAGTAATTGAAGTGGTGCTGATGGGAGTGTGGTGATCACTGATGATCGTGATTGAATTGAATCTGGTTTACAGGCGTTAATGAGACTCAAAACCACCACACACACACACACACACTCACACACACACACACACACACACTCACACACACACACACACACACACCACACACACACACACACACACACACACACACTATACACACACACACACATACACACTCACACACACTCACACACACACACACACACACACTCACACACACACACACACACACACCACACACACACACACACACACACACACACACTATACACACACACTCACACACACACACACCACACACACACACACACACACACACACACTATACACACACACACACATACACACTCACACACACACACACACACACACTCACACACACACACACACACACACCACACACACACACACACACACACACACACACTATACACACACACACACATACACACTCACACACACTCACACATACACACTCACACACACACACACACACACATACACACACACACTCACAAACACACACACACACACACTCACACACACACACACACACAGAGTGCTTGCTTCAGCATTCAGTGAGATAGTGGTGTTTGGATGGGAGATGGTTGGATCATCCTGCTCTCAGTAAAGCTCTTTTGGCTGAATGCAATCAAATCCCCACAGCAGTGCTGAGCGCTCCTAAATCTAGTACAAAGATTTTGAAAAGTAGAGACAGATACTACATCATACAAAACAAAAAATATTATTTTATAAATGTGCATCTCCCTCTCTCTTCACTAAATCCACAATCACTGCTGTAGAACAACACAAACAAACACAGAAACTTCAGCTCTTCCATCAATCACAGCCAATCACAGCCAATCACAGCCAATCATACAGCCAAGTAATACTTAAGAATATATAAATTAAACAATAGAAATACTCCAAACCTGTAAAATTAAATATTTATCTTTTCATTAATTTACACAGAAAGTGTGTTTTTCTGTATGTAAAGTAGGATTAACCCTGCGTCCTCGGGCTGTGTAAAAGGCAGGATGCCGTTATGTGTGTTAGTTAAGTGTGTGTGTTGGGGGGGTGGGGGGGCAGACTGGTGTGGGTGTGGGGTGGGGGTGATCATACAGTCACGTGGATAAAGACCCTCAGATGAAAGGATTAAACTCATTATCTCATGGCTCTGAGGAATTTGAATATAAATAACGTTTTGAACATCTTCTCAGACATTAATGAAACACGGATTTATCATTTATCTGTTCTGATCTTTTTACTGCAGAGACGCTTCAGACAGAAGCAGAATAATCTGGTTAAAGAATCGCTCCAATAACTCGATGCTCTGAGCTTCACACAGATATACTGGATTCAGCCTGAATTTTCCATCATATCTGAGTCATATGTGTTTCATTTCCACATTAATAACATTAATAACATACGGATTAATGAACAGTTATTATTATTATATTGAACACGCCTCCTCCGACACACAGGAACACCGACATCTCTTGTTTATAAACAGTCGCTGATGCAGCTTCACTGTGTATCCAGCACTCGGAGGAAAGCGCAGCGACTCAGCTCTGATACATCAGCTAACAGACGCCTGTACTGACCGGCATCACTGTGAGAGTGATGAGGGGAAAGAGCGCCATCTACTGTACCCACCCAAAGAGAGCATGGCCAACTGTTCTCTCTCAGACTCTGGCTGCTGATGCAAACTCATGAACCTCCTAAACAAATACATTTGTGATGATGCAATAAATTATTCCTTTAATTTTTCTTTCTTTACTAATTTGTTTATAAAACAATTATCTTGGTGATGTATTTCCGGTACACAAGATAAACACTACATTTAAGCGTAACCTTATCCCTGTGATCTATCTGTTTTTTATTATTAATAATAGAATAATCCGTTCTGAATTGTAGAAGCAGATTCTGAAGAAAATGTCTGTGAGCTAAATCTTAAAAAAATGTGGGTCATGCAGGAAAACAACGACCATAAATAAACGCATTATTCTACCAAAGAAGGGTAAAGAAGAATATATGTAACGTATTTGGATGGACAAGTCAAATTTCTTACTGTAATTAAGTAGAAACGTTTAGAAATGGGCTAAAAAGTTGTTGTGCAGACTAATCAATATTCACTGGAAATGTTTAGTTATTATTGGTAGACACTAAAAGCGAAACATGACCATTTTGCCACTTAGAGATATAGAATATTAAATCAATATTTATTTCTCTCAGTAAATGAAGTAGAAAGCCCAATAATTTTGGTTCTACTTTTGTACTTGTGAGATTTTTTTAAATGTTTAAGCTCCACTGTAATAAATACAATTATTAACCAGTGATATAATCCATACTGATAGCCTTAAAATTACAACAGAGAAATGAAATCAATCTTCAGGGACGTTGAAGTTCAGTATAAACAGAAATGTTTTGGTAGAGGAAGCTGATTGAAGACGCTGGCAGGGTTTGGTCGTAACACGCATCACATTGCTGAGATGATTTGATGGATTACACAACATCTCTAGTGATGTCGGGTTGCCAGAGTGAACATACTGACATATTTCATAAACACTGCTGTACGTATTAAATCATTCATTAAACACAGAGTTCATCAGTCTGAACATCTGATATGACAGCTGTGAATATTTCAGCCAGACATTCAGTATTAATAACAGTAATATCTAATATATTGTGGTATGTAATATACTGTGCAGATCTGCTGCTAGCCTTCCTGTGTATTAATTATAAAATACTCAATTATTTCTGTGTTCCTAATTCTTATTTAATGTAAACAAATTCTTCTCAATAAATATTACTCTATTTTCCAATTAGACAATTTCAGGACCTACTTGTTTGTAATCCCTCCTGTAAATTTAATATCCGCCATTTATTCAACATCTTCCAATAATTCAATAAATCTTAATTACTCTGTTTCTACTTTTCACTCAGTAAATGACTTTTATATATATATTATTTATTTAGTATCTTCAGTACCTAAAAGTACTAATTATCATCATCTATCATCCTTTTTGCTCTGTACATTTTATTCAGAAATAAATAGATTTTGGATCTGCTCTGAAACTAATTCATAAATTACTATTGGAATTATGTTTTCACACTGAAACTGTTACTGAATTCACATATAAAAAACACAGCAGGAAAAATGGAGCATGTTTTTGTGTTTTATGAATTGTATTAATTTAACGCTGTTTTTGAGAATTTTCTCCCTGAATATAAAAACCCTGCGTTTCATCTGAAACTGAAGTATAATCACAGTCCCTCTGATTAAATCCTGTATTTACTGAAACGCTGGAGCAGAATCCCGTCAGCCTGCTGGAACAGATGCTGGGTGATATAAGGCCAGAGGTATCTGAAGAATGAGACGTGGATCTAAACCAACAGCCTCGAGCCACGAGAACATCTACAGCCTCCTCCATAAACAACAACCTCAGAGAAACACTGAGATAAAAGCCCAAAAACAAGAGAACCAGACCCTGTTATACAACCAGAGAGAAAACAAATAAAACCAAATAAAGACCAAATAAAAAACAGTGACTGTAAGAGTGAATATGACACTAGTGTATAATTGAATCTGCTGCATCTAGAACACAGTAAATTAGTTGCTTCAGGATCTGGAGAATTTGCTGTAATAGATGGAAGCAGGAATTTTGCTTTTTACCAGAAAATCCTGAAGGAGAATCAGATCCTCCATCTGTTCGTGAAGCTCAAGCTCAGGAGTACTTGAGTTCTGCAGCAGGACAATGACCCAAAACACACAAGTTCACCTCTGAATGGATTAAAAAAATGAATGAAGTTTTATCAGTTTTATGAGGTAGAGTCTCCTGGAATTCAGGCTTTCAGTTAACAGCTGTGCTGAACTCATCAAGAGTTAATTACTTGAATTTCTTGTCTCTTAATGTAAAGTTTGAGAGCATCAGTTAAAGTAAAGTAGTGAAGAGGTAGAGTTACAGGTATACAGTGAATAGTGAATATTTCAGTAATGTTCTAATAAATGCTGGAGGTGCTGAACAATAGCTGATTATGTGGAGGGAAAACACTTTTTTACTCTTTAGTACAGAATTACATATGTGTCCCTTAATCGATTTCATCTCTTTAATATTAATCTGCAATGTAGAAAATACATTAAATACAGAAACATGCATTGGAAGCTGTGTCCAAACTTTTACTGTTATTGTATATATATATATATATATAAAATACAATACAATAACAGCACTAGTCTATGTTCTTACTTGAACAAACAGTAAACAGACCCTAAGGGTTAATTAAACACACCTGGGTTCAGTTCAGCTCCTCGCCAGGTGGGGGCAGCAGTGTACAGAATAATAAAGCCTCAGACCTGCTGAACTGCATATCCCAGCAACCCTAAAAGTACCCACAATCCCCTGCAGTGTTTATTATGTGTGCAGGCAGGGCTGCAGTCTAATCAGTGTTAAACAGAGATATCAGAGCTTTACAGCCTAATCCTGCCATATTTATCAATTTTATCCCGTAATATTTATCAGTTTATCACGTGATATTTTCAGTTTATGTCAGGTGTGGGTTCCCTTAGGTTACACTGTGAATCGGGCTGTGTTTTATTTCATATTTAATTCAGTATATAACGATACTGTCAGCAGGGACACATTTTATTATTGTTTAAATAACAATTTTGAAAAAAAATATAACAAGTATAAACACACAATCATATTTATAAAATCTGAACACAATAAAAAGTATAGCTGAATACACTGTATGAACAGTATTCAACCTCACTCACAGGATAGCACCTCACAACTTGTACAGATGTGGCCATTCACAGAGGTTACACTTCACATAGTGCAGTTTTTTGTCGTTGAATAAAACAAACAATCATTCTTATAAATAATTTGGCTTATATAATAATACTGTACTGTGGTATTAAAACAGTATAAGAGTATTTAAAATTAGAACAGAATTTTATTAATTAGGTGTCTGATGTGACACATTTCTGCTCTGTGTCTCAAATTCAGCCCAGAACAGATCATTTATTCATGTGTATTTAAGACGGAAACAGGACTGGTATAAAACATCATTAAATCTGAAAAATGTGCCTCAAAACTGCTGAAATCATAAACCGTGATCAGGTTTGGTTTTATTCTCTAAACCTGTGGAATTTCAGCTTCATTCAGTTCTGTTTATCCGGAACGATGGTTCTTCATCCTGAACTTTTAAAATGAGTTTATCAGAAAAGGAGATTCACAAACATTTGAACATTAGCATGCCACTGAAAAGCTACTGTAGAATAATTTTGATATGTATTATTTATTATTTAATGTAATGCTATATAATGGCTTTGGATATTAACTGTTTAAATATTTAATAGTAGAATAATGGACTCGTGCATTATATCGATCCATTAGTTAATAAAGGCCATGCTTATGACAGCAGTATTTTTTGGCTTAATTTCATGTAAATATATTATCCATTTGCAGTTGCCATCAGTATTGAGTATATAAACGTTATCTGTGCTACAGTATGATTTATATATAAACTTAATTTGATCTGTTTCAGCAATAAGACCGAATGTAGTTTAAAGCGTTCATCAAAAGGAACGTCCATAAACAATTTGGGCGTATGATGTATCGCTGACCCTCGTTTTTTTTTTTACAGTAGCAGGAATATTGTCTAATATTACGTTTTATTTATATTGTATAACTTATTAGTCTTATTAGTGTAGCATTGTTTTAACTTTGCTACAATGTAACACTATACTGTAAAAGTATTCTCTTCTCCATCCCGATCACTGAACTCAAACATATCACAATACAGCAGCTATAATTCAATATATATATATATATATACACACTCGACTGTCTAACTTACTGCAATACAGTTACTTAGACAATAAAAACACACAAATTATATTTATAAAAGTATTGATGATTACAGATATTCTGAAGGAGACACACTGCCCTCACCACTGGGGTGATTGATGATCTGAGGAGCATCTCATACGACAGTCGGTCACTCCTAGTAGTGATAGGAGGAACATTACTAACAGTGATCTCAGTGATCTGTGCAGAACATCCTGCAGATCCATGTGTTTCTGCCTCTCCTGCAGAACTTCCAGCTGATAGCAGCATTTTTCAGTTTCTAATGTTATATTAATATAATCTGTGGAGATACTTTGTTTTAACATCGTGTTTTGTAATTATCCTTGGACACATCTGAGCTCACACTTCCTGTGTGTACAAATACTGTGTGTTTTATATACAGGTTCTGGAAAAGCTGATATTCCAGCAGAGACCTAAAATATATTTAAAAAAAAGAATGACAAGAATTACTTTTATTAAAAAATGAAATGTCATATGTACCTTTTATCAAACGATTTAATTAAAAAATGATTTACTGATTCATTCATGTGTTTAAATTAATTTAAAGTTGTAAATCAAACATTAGTGAATATCAGACTGACCTCATTTCTAGCTCATAATAATCCACACAAAAGGAGCATGAAGAGACCAGATAGTATTAGAGCAGATGAGAATAAAATAGACTATTTATTGGATTTGAACAGTCAGAACAAAAAGGGAAATGAAAAGATCCTTGGCAGAGCACAGTAAATAGACACACAGTAAATCTGCTTTAATATGTAAAACATCATCAACACCAGCAGCCAGACACAGTTATTCAAGTTTTGAAGATGGGAATTTATGTGCAAAACTACCGAGATCCCACAAGCAGCATCACGACCACCAGCATCACCTCGGGTTTAACAGCCGACAGAAACACAGCAGTTTATAGCTTAAGCGTAAACCACACAACACCAAACACACACAAACACACAGAAATCCACTCCTGAGGAGAACGCATTCACTATTTAAATGCCAGTTATGTGCTTGCGTTGTTTGGTTCAGTACAACAATGTGCAATGTTCTCAGTTTCAGACAGGCGTCGCTGAACACTAATAATATTCATATAACTGCAATAAAACTCCATAAAACTCAGTGCCATAGAGAAATTAATACATTTCATAAAGGAATGGTTCAACAAATAACCGGATAGATACACTACATTTACCTTCAACTCAGAAACACACAAACAGTGAGGCTAATATAGCCAATAAATAATCAATCAATCAGCCAGATTCATTCAGAAACACAACTACAGTTACGCTGCTAATGAACCCTCAGTTCAGCCATCCGCTACTTTCATCCACGCTTCATTTTCCTCCAAACTCTGTCTCTCTCTCTGTCTGTCTCTCTTTTTTTTGCATTTCAGCAGGCAAGTTCTGGGTCTCTGTAATGGTCAAACATTTTGTACATTTTAAGATCATTTTCGGGATGCACTGTATGTTGTGGGAAGACTAATCAGACAGATCTAATAAATCAGTCGAGTCTAGGCTGAAAGTGTGTTTTATTATTTAATGTATATGTTTATATTACTGTATATTAAACTCAATTCCAGTACAAAACTAAATTACTCAAACTTAAGGAAAAAAAGTGTGAAAAAAGGAAATTGTGTAAATTTGATTATTTGCTGAAACATTCCTTTAAACTGCTGTAAAAACAGTAAAACTAAATTAAAGACCTACAGTACAAACAGTGTTTAAAACTAAAATAAAATTCAAAGAGACTCTCAGTATTATTTTATATCCAGCCTTTCCTCCCCGGCAGGAGTTCAGTAATACTGATCCAGGAACAGACCTTCACTGTGCTTCAGAACAGACCCTGAACTTTTCTCATCTGAATTAAAATAAATCTAAACACACTTATAAAACCAGCTCACATTAACAAACAGTTATAAAATAAATATCTGAATAAATTAAACCCTCCACACGTGAACCTTCTCAGCCACCACGCACCAGTTCGCGTGATCCAGGCACGTGTGCAGAACCTGAAGCTCCTCCACGTGATCCTCGATCAGCTGGGTCAGTTCTCCTTCCCTGAAGACGTGATAATACCTCAGACACGATTCCTTCAGCTTCTCTTTACTCCACTCCTCCTCCTGATCCTGCTGAACAGATACAGGACTGTCCTGCCTCTCCTGACCATCCTGTCCCAGCTCTCCACTGTCCCCCTGCTCCCTCTGACAAGACACCAGGTCCGGCAAGGCCACGGTGGATCCGTCCTGGAGCAGAGCGATGGAGACGGTCTCGTTTCCGGTCCTGGTCTCGTCGTTCTCCGCGGTGTGCAGCTGATCTTGTGGGTCGGAGACGAAGACGTCCTCCTCCAGGCTGGTTCTGGAGGACGAGGAGCAAAAGAAACTGGACACCTGCCTGATGAGTCCCCTGCCTCGGGAAAGTGGTGTGCAGTCACCGGTCTCTGATTCACCTAAAAATGGAAAATAGAAAATGATTTGACGGAGGCGTTTTTTTCATCTTCTACTTAAGATCTCAGTATCATGTGATAGTAGCTAGAACTTAAAGCACCAGGAAATAATTATAACTTAATTAAAACAAAGAAATATATATTTTTATATCAACAATGACGGAGCGTCGCTCTGCTCACCTCTAGTTTCTCCAGTCGGGCTGCAGAAAGCGCTCAGGTCTCTGGAGGAGGAGCGGGAAACGCTCAGGCTGCTGAAGTCCAGCACCGAGTCCAGAGATCTGGAGAAAAACCACAACTTCTGCTTCCTCTGCTGAGCCGGATCCTCCTCCTCCTCCACCACAGACGATGTGCTTCTCACGGTCCTGTGCTTCTCGCCGGAGTCGTGCGGTGCTTCGCTGACGCTCTGGGTGCCGTCGCCCCGCCGGCGGCGTCTCGCGGGTCCCCGCGGGGACAGGGGAGGGTTGGGGTTCCAGGGGACGAAGATGTCCTGCTTCTCAAACTTGCGCCTTTTCTGCTCCATCGCCCAAACGTAGATCATGATTCGGCCTCCAACTCGCAGCGTCCGCGCCATTTCCCTCAGCGCCCGGATCCGACGCTCCCTCGTCGACATGTGGTGAATAACTAAAACAGCAAAAATAATCAAATCATATTTACAAATGCTTTTAGATCAAATCCCCCAAATGTATAAAAAATACTGACAATTGTTCTGTGTTTTATATTTAGAGCCTCTTAAGAGCTTTTCAGCACATTTTGAGTCACTAAATTTTCTAAAGTGTTGAACTGAACCCAACCTGATTGTGGCAGAATTTTTACAGCTGAACTATTTTAAAGCTTTAAAACATAAAATTATGCCTCATTAACTTTATATTAAACGGCTCTTGTGCAACACCTGACATTTTTAGACTAAACTGAATTGATGTCCACACACTAAAAATAGATTTGTATAAAGAACCAACACATTCTATTCAGCCAATCAGGCGCTGTTTCTGTAATCAGACTCTATTTACTCTCAAATATCTACTGAATAGATTAAGAATTATGGATATTCCATGTCCTATTGTGTATTTAATTTTTTTTATTGTATACACTTAAAAATATAATACACTCAAATTACCTGTCAGTTTTGTCAGAAATATAAATGATTATAAATGTGGTTTGATTAGAATCTGGATCGTTCCACAAGCGGGCGTAAAACTGCTCCTCAATAAAAAGGCTCTTGGTGAGAACGGTTGGGTAGTGTTCCTCTTGGTGAGAGATTTTGGTCGGTTAGAAAAGAACAAGAAATTCCCGTGGATGTCTCGGACAGATTTTAACATTTAATAAGCCTATATCACCAGATTAATCACTTATTGATCATATATAGAAGCAACTGTGATTCCAGGTTCAGTAGTCTACTGGTTTACAGGATCTACAGGCCCAGCTGCAAATGTGCTGCACCTAATCTTATAAACACTTGTTTGGTACATATGTCTTGTAGCTCATGTGCAAAAACGACCCAACACCAAATATTTATGCAGGAAAATGTAGCCTTGTTGCAAAATAACAATATAAAACTTCAGTATTTTGATATATTAATAGTTAATGTAGTATAATAACAGCATTTAATCTGCTGAGACATTTTCACCAGCTGTTACCATTAAACCAACCAAGAGATTTTAGTTTAGTTAAAATATGATTATAAAAAAGAAGCCCTTTAAGGTCAGAAGCAACAAATGACACACACTCCCATCAAGTGTGTTTTGAAACTAAAGTAAATGTTGGGTTTGGCAGGTTCTGAAGCATGAAATTGAGGTTCTTGGCAAGTAGTTCCAATAAATGTCTGATTTCTGAGCCAGCGGAGGGTTGTGGTTGGCTGGAGCCTCAGTGTTGAGATCACTCTGCCACCCACTGCTGGAATTAAGAGCTACAGCGTGTAGAAAATACACGCTCTTTATGCTCACCTAATAATGCAGAACACTGGGTGACCTTAAGCAGGGTGTAGGAATTGAAGCATTACTGTTCTGGTGAATATGAAAGCATAAAAAGATGGTTTATTTAAAAAATGTGATTTAATCTTTTAAAAAGACAGATATCCAGAAGTTGTCTGGTTTTGTACTTTCCTCCAGACATCCATTTATGCCATATGTGTGGTTTTATGTCTCAAAACAAGACATATTTCATTTTATATTCCATTTCCCAGCACTTAACAGGCTGTTACTGTTTCCCTGCTGAAGTCCAGTTTTTGCTGAGGGGGTGTGTGTGTGTGGGGGGGGGGGGGGTTTAGTCTGATATTAGATTCTAATAGATTAAGGTTTATTTGCTCTAGAAAGCCCAAATCTATTGGCAATAAATTCATAAGAAGAATTCTAAACATGTAGTTTAATGACGGGACATAAACACACATATTAACGTCCTGATGAAACTCAGGGAGCAGAAGAACACGACTTCCCTCATGAACATCACGTCCTCCTCATTCAGATCCTGCTGAGAAAACCGTGACTCAGAGCTGCTAAACCAATCACTGATCTCGTCCCTGAGGATGACCTCAGGTTGCCAGGTGACCCAGACACACACACACACACACACACACACACACACAGCTGAGATCTGCTAATCTCCTGTAGCCTAGAAACACAGCCTGTTTACCTCGCCACCCTCGCTCTGCCCACAGGACATTACCCCGCTCCCACTAATAACCTGAACATCCTGCAGACTGAACTGAAACGCTGATGAAGCTCAGAGATAACGGCTCTATCAGACCATTCAGTTACAGAATGAAAACAGAGTTTATTAAAGTAGTATTAGTAATAATAAAGTATTTATTAAATCTAGGTGAAGATAAAGATATTCTAAATTTCAATATTCTTTAAATCAGTTATAAAATATAACTAATAAAAAACATTTCTATTGGATCCGTATTGTCAGATGGAAGCATTTAAAGAAAAGTATTATTATTGTCAGTTTTTTTTGAGGAATGCTGGATCAGTGTTTATCAATGATTTGATTTATTAAATTTTACCAAGTTTCGCATCATTTAATAGAATAGGGTCATTATTTCACCTCGTTTTACACAGAAATATCTGTACTGGGTCTGCTGACTGATGTTGCCCCACCGCCCTTATCTACCCCAGTGTGATCAGATCTGCACCAGCTAATGAAGCTAAAAATAAAGCATTAAAGCCGCCATGGGCCCCTTATGTAGATACCATGCCACGGCCAGTCCGGTGGAATTTTATACATCACAGCCAACTTTTCTTCATTTTTGTAAAATTTGTATATTATATAAAAAACAATTATATATTTTATAAAAAAAATGAGAATGTAGAATAAGCCGACCTGCGATGGAGAGCACGGCGTCGAAGCAGGCGTTTCTGTAGGGCAGCCGCAGGCCGTCGCACAGCTGGACCTCGTGCCCCCGACTCCCGGCCGAGTCCACCAGCGGCCGACACACATCACACCCCAGCTTATAGATCCTCTCATTAATATGCAGGTATTTACCATTCCCACATCCTGCACACAAACAACACACAGGATACATACACTCACTATATATATCACTAAATATATACACTCACTATATATATCACTAAATATATACACTCACTATATATATCACTAAATATATACACTCACTATATATATCACTAAATATATACACTCACTATATATATATATATATATATATATATATACATACATACATACATACATATACATATATATATATGTATATGTATGTATATATACTATGAAGAGGACTATGGACAAACTGCTGAACATCATGGACGATGCCAGTCACCCTCTGCACACCGTCATCAGCAACCAGAAGAGCCTGTTCAGTGACAGACTGCTCCTCCCCAAATGCAGGACCAACAGACTCCGAAACTCCTTTGTCCATCATGCCATCAGACTTTACAATTCCTCCCCTGGGGGAAGGAGGAGTAACAGGAGGACAGAGGATGAGGAGGAGCAGTAGCAACTCAAATGGACTAAGTGCAATAAAATAACACATACGGAATAAGTGCAATAAAAATTCTATTCAAATACATTCACTGCATATTTATATTTATAGTTATACTAATTATATTTGCTGTTTTATACTTTTGTCTACTTGCTTTGCACTTTATATTGTTTGTACACACTTTATATACACCTACTCTTTGTTTCTATCTGTGTGTACTGTATTGATGCTGCTACTGGAACCCTAATTTCCCTGAGGGAACCTCCCAAGGGATCAATAAAGTTCTATCTATCTATATATATGCATACATTCCATTTCATTTTTCATATCTTTCCTTTCTTCTGTTTCTCTCTTTTCAACTTTCTCATTTCTTTTTTCCTTTATTCTCACGTGTTTTTTTTTAACAGAAATTTTCCTCTCTTTATTTTGGTTTGCTCTTCCTATCCCTCGTTCCTTTTTCAACTTCTTACTAATCTCTTTAAATTTGCTTTTTATTTTTATTTCCACTCTTTTCCTCTTTTTCTTTCCTCTTCCCCTCTTTATATTTTGCTCCTCTCCTCTTTTCTCCTCTCCTCTCCTCTCCTTTCTTTTTTCCATTTCCCCTTTCTTATTCTCTTTTGTTCCCTATCGCTCCTTTTCATCTTATTTTCTCTCCTCTTTTCTTATTTCTTCTCTTCTTCTCTCTTCATTTCCTCTCTTCTGTAACTCACTGTGTGTGTGTGTGTGTGTGTAGATATAATGAAGTAACAGATCATTAATTCAGAGCAGCAGATCTGAGTGTTTTAAAGCTGCAGCTGATTCTGATTCTGATGGAACTTCATCATTTTCACCACGATTTATAAAACTGGATCTCATTTCAGAGAGCAGCAAACTGAGGGAGCAAGATGTTAATGTGTGTGAGTGTGTGTGTGTGTGAGTGTGTGTGTGTGAGAGTGTGAGAGTGTGTGTGTGTGAGAGTGTGTGTGTGTGTGTGTGTGTGTGTGTGTGAGATGAGTGAGAAATAACTGTGAAAGTGAAGGAGAAATAACACCATGTAAATAGCATTGTTTTATGCCTGTAGATTGGAGAAGATCAGAGTAATTTATTCTATTAAAATCAGTTTAATTCTGTATAATTTTATTTTGTTGGTAGAACACGGTTTCTTACCCACATCCGCCACAATGCTGCCGGGCTCCTGCTCCAGCAGGAACTGCCGGACTCTGGGCCAGGCCTTGTAGCGGCTGTCGTTAAAGAAGGGCGCGATCTTCTCGTAGACGCTGTGAACATGATCCCTCTCCAGCTGACTGGCAGCTTCCTCCATACTGATCAGAAATCAGCCCAGAACAACATCTTCACATCTTCAGGAGGAGAAACAGAACAAACAGCTTTAGAGCTCCAGCCCGACAAAACCTCATTTCTCCAGCAGCTTCATTAATGCTGAAAATCACTGAAACCTCCTGTCTGTTCTTGAGGACAATCAACACACTCCTAATTATCCCGGGTAAATGAATGATAGATAAATATATCAGACTGCTGTCGAGCTGAACAATATTTCAATATTATCTTTAATAAAGTAAGTATAGTAATAAGCAAGGTACCAAATATTACAAAGTTAAGTAGACTCCAGTCGATACCATACAGTGAAAAATCACTGAACGTCTTTCTGAGCCAGAATACCGGAATACTGCAATACACACACACACACACACACACACACACACGCAATCTCATCTCATGCCATCTCAATTCTCTAGTCCATAAAACACACACACACACACGTGCACGCACACACACCTCCCTCAGATATGTCTCTCCTCCTCCTCTTCAGATGATAAGGTTCAGCAGCAGGAGTGATGGGCTCTGTTCTCTCTGAGAGACTGAAGCTCTTCAGCTCTATTAAAATGCAGGAGGTGTTCGAGCCTCGGAGCCGAGCTGCTGCTGCTGCTGCTGCTGCTGCTGATCCATTTTTAAAAAGCCTGATTCACAGCTGAAAACCAGTCTTATTTTTCTGTAAAAATAATAAAGTAACCGGCAGCACGACTTTCTCTGGAGGTCAGACTGAAGAACATCTCTCCTACTGAACGAACCATTCCCTCAAAACTAAAATAAATCAACAGCTGAGATTTCTGATCATAAGTTTCTGCACATTTTGAATCAGATCCACTAAATTTTAATGCTGATCTTCATCTCTTAAGATTAGGGATGCAGGTCCTGTACAGCTCTTTTCTTCCAGCTGATGAATTTCAGGTCTAATGAGTGATGCTAAAAGGTTTTGTTCTGTTTAATTTAGAAATTTTAAAAATGCATTTTTTTTAGAAGAAGATGTTGATGGAAGATGTCTGAAGGGATATTAATTCATGCCTTCTGTTCGGACACCCAGAGCTCCATGGTTTTTGGGTGCATGTAGAACCTCTGCACCACAGAACATATTATGTAATTGATCATGTGGGGTAAGAAGCAGAAACACTATTGGCTGGAAGTGTCTCCACACTGCTCAAGGTAAAAAATAAAAATAAAAAAGAGAGAGATTTTTCATTTAAAAATAATAAACGGCAGCAGGACTTGCTGTGGAGGTCAGACTGAAGAACATCTCTCCTGATGAATTTGCTTCAATAACAGAAGCAGAAGCTCAGACTGATGAAAGGCTGTAGAGAAACAGACTGATCACGATTTTTTATCACATTTTAAAGCGGATCAAAGCCGTCTTTAGTCAGGTATGTGAACGATATTGCAAAAATTTAAACACAATGTGTTTCTTAATTTTCTTTATATTCAATATACAATTCTGATATCAGTAAGCTTAGTGTTCTGCCCTTTCTGCTCAGCTTGAATGCAGTGAACCGACTGCAGCGCTCTGTAAAGAATGTTAGTCAATAAAGGACGCGTTAAATACTGTATATCTCTATATTACAGCCCATTTTTTATAGTTTAAATAAAATGAAACAGTTAAAAATTTTATTTTATGTTTAAATTTTAGTAAATATTTTGACTAGGTCTCATGATCTTTAATATAAAATGAACAGTTAGCTGATGCTAACTGTAATTGCATTTTGTGAGATCAATTATACAGTACTGTGTTTAAATAAGAGCACAGCCTGATATTTAATATGATGCTACTGTGATATTTAGTTATGAAGTTAAGAATCCGTGTAGTTGGTGGATCATTGAGGTCTGAATGATATTGAAATATAAAATCACTGCTATCAATGATTTTTTATTGCAATTGATACAGTAGACGGATAACGATATATTACATATATGTTGAGGTAAATGCCAAGAGTCATGTGACAGGAACTGGTATCACGCAGGATGTTCTCCAGCAAAGTGAAGTAACTCAATGTGGCCTCGATTCCACAAGTAAACCGAGACGTCTGGACAAAAGCTGGAAGCCACGGCATCTGTACCTCCACCAATCAGGATCTGGGATTTGATTCTGTACTAAAAAGGATATAATTGGTTAAAAAGTCAAATGTAGAAAGTGTTTACACTGAGCCTAATCCGCAGTTTATGATGTATTTTATAACACTGACATTTTCAACAGCTTGACCTTCACTGATATTTCAGCTGAGAGGGTGATATTATTATTATTATTATTATTATTATTATTATTATATATTATGATGATCCTCATATCTGCAGTTTATAAAAGATGATTAAACAGGAACAAACAGCTCTGCTTCCTCCACACCCACCCGACCCATCAACACAAATCAAACACAGATTTAGTAAAAAGACCAAATTACTTAACATAAGATTTTGAAACACTTTTGTAAGGATTTGATTGGATTCAGACATGGAAAGAGTTCCAGCAGCCGTCCAATAAAAACACAGATCTGCTGATCCACAGTCTGAGGCTGGGTAGAGGGGATTTAGCCTCACTGTGAGAATTCTGACCAATAAGATCCTCTTTTTTGTTTCTTTAGCTGTTTGGATGAGTTGTAGTGTTACATAAGCCATACAACATATTATTAAACAGATAACTAGCCATTACATTAAAAACACCTCCCTAATTATCTTCACCCTGACCGTCCGCTGAGACCAAGACAAGAATCAGCGCTCTGATTGGCTGAGTGAGCTTCAGAACAATCCACCAAAAAAACGCTCATTTCTGTTTTCTATCTGTAGTCGCTCCAGAATTCTCATCTAAATGTTTATAAGTAGAGTTTCAGTGTTAATTTAGTCTGTAAATAAACTGAACTGTATTTTTTTAGTTTAATAATAACACAGAATTTGATGGTACTGTAGTCACGTAAACACAGGACAAATTCCTGCCCACGGTAAAACCCTGAACTCTAGAAACGTTTTTACACAATATAAAGTGAATACCACCAAACACTAGATTACAGTGCAGCCGAAAGAACCAAAAGTAACGTTTTTAACCCTCGAATTCCAGCTTTGTCATGTTTTACCAGTAGGTGCATTTCATATACGTTTCACTGGAACTTGAGCCGCAGACAGATCAGACCTCAGTGGACAGCAGCTCTCTAGAGGGAATAATCATACGAACCAGCGACTCAAAATCATTCAGTGCAGGAGACCAAACACGTCCTGCAGCTCAGAGCAGCATTCTATAGCATCTCTTAGACATGACAAAAGTCATGGGATATAATTCAGGGTACTGGCAGTGAAAAAGGGTAGGTAAAGGTACAGCAACTTCTCCTGCCTTAATATTCACCACTTAACCCTTAAACCACCCTGACGCTCCCTCTGTGCTGAAGAACCGGCCCACACACCTGCTCCAGGTGTTCTTACTGCTCTGTTCACTAGTATGATGTGTGTGTGAATGTGTGTTCACTACCATAATCCTAATATGAAAAATAATTTCTACACTGTGAAGCTCTTTAACAGCCTTTTGGCTGAAACCCAAAATAAGGAGGGTCAGAAACACAAATCAGGCCGAATTAGAGGCAATTTGTGTCCATCCATTTCACAAAGGGACAAATCCTTAAAGATCACAGATTTATCCAGAGAGCAGTTATCATCTGCCATCTGCTCAGAGCCTCCTCCCAAACACCAGACATCTCAGAGACAAGACAACACTTAGGAGCCACATAATCTGACAATCCCTCACTGCGACAGCCATTCGAGTGTGAAATGTCAGAATAAAGCTGCGTCTGAAAGCAGCGATATGACAAATTCAGGCTATTTTGAGAAGCTCCAGATCGTGGGTGTCGGAGCTCCAGCAGCCCCTTATTACTGTGGGTTATTTATAGAAAACACATCCGCCGAGGGAAGCAGGGGATGGAGAGCGTTACATAATCAGCATCTCACCGAACACAGCGCTGTCTACGACCGACAATTTACTCCTCCAGACGAGAAAACAGAGCCGAACCAGAGGCTATAATTAAACCCCCCTGCGGCCTTCACTCGGAGAACTGCATCTGGATCAGGAATAACGGGAGCCTCCAATGAATTCTACAAGGCTTCATTGTTGAAGAAAAGATAAGTTTCAGCAAAAACAACAAACACCGAGCAGAGGAGTTTAGCTCAGAGAGGATTACGTAATCCAGTGTGTAAAATTCTGCCATAAAAACATTTGCTGGAAAGCACAGTACTCATTATTAAACTACGTATGATGAATAAAGGGTCCCGTTTATCCGTCAACACCCACTAAGACCCTCACTGTGGGTAAAAGCAGTCCGGTATAGATACTAAACATAATTTAACCTAAAGGAGAAATTAATTAATACAATTATCTATACATCCATGCAGATACAGCTTCAGGTAATGTTCATCCATCAGAACTGTTGATTAAAGAGGTAACGAGAATGATCAGATCAGGTTGGAGCTGACAGAAAGGCTACTGTAACTTTAAAAAACACTGTAAAATTAAAGGGAGCAGAAAAGAATCAGAGAATAACCAACACAGCCAGTCTTGAGGCTAATGGGCTACATCAGTTTGGTCAGAACAGAAAGCTGAGGCTGCAGCACAGATTCCCTGAATGTAAACAGCTGATGACTGAAAAAACGGGAAATTTTGTTTTTTTTTCTAGTAGGCTGATTTTGAGGAGGTTCAGGACCAAATGCAGACTAAAACTTCATCGTCTTAACAGACAAATTCTGTTTCTGTTTGGGGTTTGAGTACAGAGATTTAGTGGCATTTCTCAGCAGGATAATGCTCATTCACACACAGCCAGGGTTCATCACGAATATCACCACCAGACTGGAAACATTAACCGTGACCTGCCTGGTGATAATTATTATTGCCATTGAAGTGACCCACAGAAATACCAGCTCCTATAACCTACACGTGTGCAGGATCTACAGGCCCAGCTGCAGCATCTGGGGGTAAAGGTTCCGTATATTAAACAGAACCTGTACCTCTCCATCCTCAACCGTATCTCATTAGAATCCAGGCAGTTTTATAGCTTTTTCCAATAAATTCATACTTTTCCTTTATTACTGCAGTCATTAAACATAGATCATCATTACATCACATATATAAAGTTTAAATTCATTCCAACAAAAACTGATTTTCTAAAACTGATACCAAGATCAGAATGAAAAGCTATGAATCAGCCGGGTCTCAGCTCTTCATTCAGGAGCTCCAGAAACTCAAGCTCTCGACTGGATGAGCTGTTAGAGATCTGATCTGATCTGATCTGATCTGATCTGATCTTCCTCATCAGCTTCTCCTCGACCCAAACCGAGGTCTCAGACTGCGCTTATATAAAACTCTTACATAAAGAGGAATTGATGCATCAACTGGTCAGAAATGAGACTGAGGGCATCAGACAGGCTTCCTGAGAGACTCTGATCTAAACCCTCAGGAAGAAAACGGGCTTTTCTGTCCAGAAGTTTATGGACACAGAATCATAACATTTCTACTGTCCTGAAGGGCATCCTGAAGGAGACTGACCCTCAACAGCAGGAGGGATGTCAGGTACAGGTTTAGTTCACTGCTGTGAGGAACTGATTGCATTCGGCCACAAAAACACTGAACAGGTGCTGCTGGAGGGTCTCCTCTCAAAACCCCACCTGCCCAAACTGAGCTCGTGCGCAGGTTAAGCAGGTGCCTTTACAGGATATAAACACCTGTATCACCACCGAGCACCTTTCACAAGAACTGGAGAGAGCATAGACAGTACTTTTGGACGTACAGTTCAGACACACACACACACACACACACACACACACACACACACACACACACACACACACACACACACACAAACACACACACACACACACACACACACAGAGGACCGTGCATACCTCGTATCTGGAGGAGCCCTCGCGCAGACATCGCGCGCGCACACACCGACCCGGACGCCGACCACCAGACAACGACGGCAGCGCGCGCGCACGCATACACGCAGTCACACACACACTGTTCGTAACATGCGCTCCTATCATTGGCTGGCGCGCTCACGTGACTCCTGCGCACAGACAACACACACACACACGCTTTCTGCACCAATGAATGAGGAGTACCTGGAGACTCTTTAAGCGAGAGCGAAGAACGTTAAATAAACGTTAAATAAACGTTAATGTTTTGATTGTATAACATCTTTTAATGTGGTCCTTTATTATTCAGCATTGCCTAATCAGTTAATGTTGAAATTCTGACGTTGAATATTGATTCATCAGCAAAAAAATATTTCATTTTTCAGCAGGACTGGAACAATTAACTACCAATTATTCTTATATAATATTCTAATTTTCTGAGATACTGATTTTTGTTATTTTATTGTCTGTAAGCCATAGTCAACAATAAAGTACATAAATGCTTAAAATAGCTCACTCTGTGCGTAATATTGCAATTTGTGCGTAATTCTACAGCGGTAGGAAAAAGTTATTTATGATTTTTTTTCTTTATAAATCATTGTTTGTTGGGATCAGCGATTCAGTTAAATATATCATACAGCAGATGAACACATTGATATTTAACAAAACGAAATGAAGTTTATAAGACTTACAGAAAGTGCATAAATTTAGGACCCCTTGTCGCTTTACTGATTTGAATAACTTCAGCACTAATTATTTGATCGCAATATTAGTTTGGTGAGCTCGTTCACCCTTGACCTACAAACACAGGTAAATCTGATTATGTGGAAGAGTTAAGGAGCCAATCACAAGTTTTTCTTCTTTCACAAGAACTGGTGAGAAGAACAGAGTGAGGAAAAGGAAGAACCACAGGCACAGTTCTAGTTAAGACAAAAAAAAATTCAGATAATCAGAGAAGGATGGAGAGGACACTCAACTCACAGACCAACTCCAAAGACCTACATCATCTTTCTGCAGTTAATAGTGTCACTGTGCATCGTTCACTAATCACTATATAGCGCACTTTGCAGAAGGAGAGGCTGTATGGGAGAGAAATGCAGAATAACCTTTTCTCAGGAATACTAAAGATAAAGCACATTTGGGGGAGCAGCTTCGTTTTGAATAAGGTTCTGTGGACTGATGAAGCTAAAATTGAGTTATTTGGAGGGCGGTTATTTATGCATGGAAGAAAAAGAACACAGCATTCCAACAAAAAACACACATATATAATACGTGTTTCACATTCTGAACTTAATTACTGAAATTGGGTAAGTTTGCATTAATATACTCATCTGAATTGTCAACAAAGACTAGAACACCTGAAACGGTACCGAGATAAACCTTTAATTCTGCAGGATTTCTCGCACAGCCGGACTAACGGGAGGTGTGATAAATTAGAGATATATTGGTTACCATCCGTCCCTACGATCAGCAGCTCAGACCACGCGGTCATATCTGCTGTTTAAACAGAGCTTTTAATTTTTATTTTCAAACCAGCAGCAGCTCGAGCTGTTCTAGTGAACCATGAGAACCCTCAGGGTGCTGGACTCGGGCGAACACACAGAAATATTTAGCTTGGCTGCTGATTTAATATTCTGAAGTGTTCCAGCTCCGTAATTTCCAGCCTATAAATGATTCATTCTTCTGCTCCTTAAAAACTGCAGCATCTGAATACATTTTACACAACAAAAAAAACCCAACACAATTCCTTCTTTTATTAAATCAGGGAAGAGTCCGATTATTTAAACAGAATATTTTATTGGTTCAGCAGACTGAAAAAGTGATCTGGGTGGCTGGGTGGGTTTCTGGTGAGGGGATTTTTAAATCCGCAACACAGCCAATATTGAAATGGATGCACTGTACCACACTTTCCCTGTTGTTCCAAACACTGCTAAAAAAATCAATACTGAGCAGGAAAAGAGAACAAATATCATCAGGTCATCTTCATACCAGTGTTTCGTCTTCTCGTCCTGCAGAGGCACGTTTGCACATCCACAAAAATACGCACACAAGAAATACACAAATGAGAAGGGGTTAAAAAAAAGGGAAAGAATAAAATGACAAACAAATATTTTTTTAAAACGGAACTACAAAACAGTTATTCATGTCGCACATTACAGAATGATACAGAAAACACACTGGACAGATACAGTACTGCTAAAAGTCGCTTTTTTTTTTTTTCTTCTTTCATACTTGGACAGATCAGCTGGTGCGATATCTTTAAAGCTGGAGGGTAAAAGCTATACAGTTTTCTCCCTAAAGGTGGGCAGGTGGGTAACTGGGTAATTAGGTGTCGTACGAGTGGGTTGTAAAGGACAGGGCTGATAGAACAAAGACTATTTACATTTTTTAGGGTCTTTCACATGGTCAGCAACAATGCAAAAACAAACCACGAGTCACGGCGGCGAGACGTGGCGAAAGCATACGGCAGAGAAGACGGCAAAATACAGCTGAAGCAGATGCAAATGCATGGCTCGAAAAAGTCCAAACTCTCCAAAGAAATTCCCTCCTTTGTCTTTCGCGGCTTTTCTCAAACTCGGCCAATCGTGAAGCTCAGCTCACTCATCTGCGATCTCGCCTCCCCGACTTCCGCCGCACCTAAAATCACACCGAGAACATCGAGCTGATAGTGCTGAAGATCACAGACCAGAACAGTCAGTAATGATGAATTTCAGACCCACAAAACACTGGAGGCTTCAGTTGCTGCATGTTACAGTTTATAAACCAAGAGACATTTTTAATTGTAATGCATTTTTTTATTTTTTTAACTATTTATTTAAATCTAATAAAAAATTTAAAGAAAAATGGTCAAAAGTAAGTAAAGCCATGTTGTGACGTCATTATCTTCCTTGTGTATAAACTTTCAGTACTTTAAAAGACACTGTTTAATGAAATCTTCACACTTAGTTTGAATTAAAAGAGTGTTGCATTTATGATGAGCTATAAGCTGTGGCAGAAAAGGCTGTTAAAATAGTTTAAGAAAAACAAGTTAATTATTAAATGTTTAAATATTCTAACTTTATCTGATGAATGCATTTAATCAACTTGTTTATTATAAAAGTCTTTGTAATTTTCTTTTTCCACCTTCGAAATAATGAAACATATCAGACGTTTCTTTCACAGCTGATAGGAGATGATCTTCCACATTTTCAACTTTTTCAAAAACTCATTTTATTAATCTGAATTAAATAATTAAATTAATATTAGCCAGTGGTTTCATCACTCTTTTCACATATTCCAGCTCAAATGGCAAAAACTATAAGGGTAGATTAGCATAAGCATGGAGAGAGATGGAGGGCTTACTTTAGGTGATTCGGGTGGTTGTTCTTCCTCTGCCTCTGCCTCACTCTGTTGAGACGTCTCCATCTCTTCCTCAGACTCTTCCTCCTGACTCACCGCCGCTCTGGTTCTCCCGCCGCTGAAGCACAGAGTTAAACACAGAGAGGTTTTAGCGTTTTAGCCGCGGGTCTGAACTCAGGTCTGTAAATAAGCTGCAGTTTAGTGATGATTTCTACAGAACGTAATCAACTTAGAAAAGAAGAAATCGGTGAAATGTGGTGTACCCTGTTTTTTTAGCTGCCGTTTGTGATTTTGGAGGTCTCCCTCTTCTTTTCTGTGGTGTGGATTCAACTGAATCGGGTTCGGGTTCCACTCTGAAAGAAAATCACATCGTACCAGTTTATAGATTTAACTAATATAAACATGACATACAGAAATCAGGGCAGGAGATTTTACTTGTAATACTCCAGATCATATTAGAATAGATACAGGTAAACAAACACTAAAAAGAAACAAGAATTTCTTGTGATATATAGATGTTCAATTCCATCACCAGCTCACCTGATGTAATTTCAATAAGTTTTAATTACACAGGACTGTAAATAAACATGCAGCAAGAATTATTAAGACTAGTTATCAAATTATCTGGTTCCTCAGTTACGACTAGAACAGAGACAAAACATCTATAATAATAAATCTAATTACGGATATGGTAACGGACAGACCTCGGTTTGCGGCCTCGTCTTCCTCTTGGCTTCACTTCTATATTTTCACTCCCTGCATCTTCTTCCTCTTCTTCCTCCTCCTCTTCCTGTTCTTCTTCCTCATTTTCCTCCTCCGGTGGGGGGACGGCCTTCCTGCGGCCTCTCCTTCCCTTGATGGGGGTCTCTTCTTTCGGAGCAGATTTGGGGGGACGTCCGCGGCGTCCTCTCTTGGGTGGACTGTTCTGTTCGTCCTCGATCTCCATCGACGCCTCGGCCATGCTGCCGTCCTCGCCCCACTGCTCCTCCTCCTCCGCACCGGCGCTCGGCGCTTTCTTGCGGCCGCGTTTGGGTTTGGACTCCTGGGTTTTGTCGTCTTGGCTGGAGGCGGCGCCTCGCTTGCGGCCCCTGGTGGGTTTCTCTGATTCAGACGGGCTCTTTATGGAGATGTCCTCGTTCTCGCTGTGGTCCACGTCTCCTGAGTCCAGTCTGGGAGAAACAGGAAACAGAAAGTTACACATCTGAGAGATTTGTATCTTTTGCATTTTATTATTAGAAATGTTTTCACCCTTTAGTTATTTAACAGTTTACAGTACAGAAATGTATCTACTGAAGGAAACGCACAAAGATTCACAGCTTATAATAACCCACTTCCTCCCAGGCCACTGATACTGGGTTTTAATGGTGTCCCAGGAGGTTACTAGGGTTTTGTTAGGTGGCTGCTGTGTAATCCCAGATGGGTGCTATAATCTACATAGATGAAACTAAATGACTGTTCTAGTCGTAACAGTGTTTCAGGCCACAGTTGCTAAGGAAACTCAGGTGGTTGCTACAGTCTCTCAGGTGGTTGTGGTACCTGTATCTGTAAAAAAACATAATCCTACTATTTAATAGGCTCTTTGACATTTCTATTTACTTGACAAAAAAATAGTAATTTCAATTAATCACATGATTAATACAAGGATTAATGTTGCTGTAATATTAAAACCAGAGCAGAAATAAATCAGAAGGTGTTGATTATAAATGTTTAGGCTGATCAGTGTAATTTATATACAGATCTGAATTTAATGTTTTGTGGCTGATTGTGTTTGAGCTCCGTATGAGTAAAGTATGATGCAAAGTATATAATAGAATTTATTTACTGTATTATAATATCTCAGTAGTTTTAATGCTTAAGTGAGAATATTGTAATGACTGTGTTACTCTGTTTAACTAAGAGTTAAATGGATAAAATAAAATAAACAAATAAATCATGGCTGCATATTCTAATCTTCCTTGGAAAGAGGAAACGTGTTATCAGCTGTGTGTGTGTGTATGTGTATGTGTGTGTGCATGCATAATAACTCTATTCCATATTCCATCAAGCCCTGCTGTAAAAGATCCTTTTTAGCTTCAAAATGATCAGTTTCCACAAAACACCACATACTGTTCGCATCAGTTTTCACATACCCCTTTAATAAAGCAGACTTCTTCATACACACATACAGGCTGATAACTCTACATAATGTATTTATCACAACAACCATAGAAAAAAAAATCTAATAAATGTAAAGACTTATACAATTATAATTTTCATGCATAATAATTTCTTTTATAATGCATGAGGCGAGTGCAGAAATGCGTGGGCTACAGCTCATGTCTAAATAGCCATTCTGAAACTGCTGTGAACTTGCCATATCTATTCCAGTTTCATTACAGAGCCGTGTGGATATCTAATTATATCAGTCTGCATCAGTAATGAATCATGATCACTATATTTAATCAGTTCATGTAGAGCTTCTTAGATCTCATAGAAACCAGTGCAGCTCTTATTTAGACAATAATAGCACAGCCTTTTCTCATTCGCACAAAAAAAAATCGCACATTTCTCATTAGCTCAAAAATAAACGAAACTAATTAGATCTCAGTCTGTATGTTTGGACTGAAGGGGGGAGAAAAGCAGGTTTTAAGGTTTGGTAAACGTTTCAGATCTGGGGGTTCAGACTCCATACTGATGTTCTACTACAAAAAAATAAAACCCTAGTCCAAATTAACTGGATGCACACGGGCTACATCAGAGTTTTAATGGCTGGTAAAATGATCTCCAAATGTCGAGGTTTTATGTTTTCCAGGACTTGTGGGGACTATGGATTTTTTTTTATTGATAGTTTCAAACACTTACATTTTCAACAGTATATTGAAACTGTTCCAGCCTCAGATATTAGATACTGTGTTTGCACTGTTATTTCCACACTGGGTAGTACTTATTATTTACGCTCTCTTTCTCTCAAACAGACTCTCGACATATACTCTCAAAATAAAGCGTTTGGTGAAATCAAAACAAACAGCACTAGAACTCAACTCAGGAGTGTGAAGAGAACTGAAGGGTTTAAAGGGACTAAACAGCTTAAAGAAAAGCTCTTATCAGTGAGGAAAACCAGCAAAAACATAAAACATCTTTAGTTTGTTAGAGGGAGTAAAGATCAGACTCTGGATCAGTGAAAGATCATGTAAAGATCTGATGAGTCCAGATTTACCCAGAGTTCCAGAGTGATGGAGCATCAGGGTAAGAAGAGAGGTGGCTGGAGGAAGTGATTACCCATCATGCCTAGTGCTACCGTACAGCCTGTGGGGGTGGAGCTATGATTGGTCAGGTTTAGGTTCGGCAACAGTATGTGCTGAAAGAATGAGGTCAGCTGACTACCTGAATATACTGAATATAGACCAGGTTATTCAATCAATGGAATAATTCTTCCCTGATGACACAGCCATATTACAAGATAACTATGTCAGGATTCAATAACAATAATAATAATAATAATAATAATAATAATAATAATAATAATATCAGATTTACCTTCCTTTGCAGCGTCCAGGGGAGCTGGGATTGGAGTTACTGCTGGCGTTGCTGATGGTCTCCATGCGGGACAGCTTGGTCTGCAGTTTGCCTGTGGCTGATAAAGGCTTGTTCACAGCTCCCAGAACATTAGCTGCTTTGGGCTGGAGGAGAGAAAAACGCAGGGTAAGAGGAGCAGCAGCTGCGTGAGACTTTAATCAACAAGAATGGAATTAGATACACGCGCTCTATGGCAAATACACAACTATGAGACCACCGTACCTTTCCTGGGGTGAAGAAGGACTTCATCTCAGGAGGAAGATAATTTTTTGTATTGCTGAAGTTCTGCAACACAAACCAAAAGAAAAGGGTGAAGTTAGACTCCAGCTTATTCTCATTACCGTATTTTAACAGCCGGTTTTGATGCTGCCATTCTTACCTTGTCGGGTTGGGTGAAGTAGCGGGCGGGCAGCACGGGGTCTTTCGGTGACTCCAGACTGTATGTAGTGCTCTTGGAGATGACAATGTTCATGGCTACATCGCACACTGTGTACAGTTTCTAAATAAAGAAATGTTCAAAAAAGAATTTTTAGTATGGTAGGATAGGCTAAAGCACTGTTAAGAGATGGCAGTGCTTATCAACAAACTTGGCATGTCTCACTAATATCTGTTGACACAACCTAATCATTTTATGAGCACAGAAAATACAGTATAAACAGGTACATTAAGTATTAAGATACGACTGCTGCTAGAACTGTGTTCTTTTCTTCTTCTCCATCACATGTCCATTTCCTAGTTCTATTTCCACACCCAGGTTGACAGATAAAGAACACAATAGTGCGCAAACACAGCGCCCCAGTATGTTAATGGAAACCATCAATCACAACTAAGCTGCAAAAAAGCCACAGGTATTTATTACCATAGAAGCAACAGTGTGACACAAATCTACAGTCGGAACTGAAAGTTTGACTGAATTTTGCTACAAAATTAAGAATATTTCAACCTCAAAAGTGAAAGAGTGACATTACAGGATTTTGCACTGGGATGCTAAACAACTCTCACAAGAAGTCTGGTGAAATTTCCACTAAACTTCCATCTCATAGTGGGAACGACAGAAACGCCATCTCTCACTATTACACTCAGAGAAGTATTAATATAATTCTAAAGTTTTTATTTTATGGTTAAATTTGTGACATAAATGTTGCCTTAAGCCTGCTGAACATCACACACTGCAGTTAAAGAATAAATAAGATGAGTAAAAAAAAGAAAATGCTTCAACACCCACCTCATTTATCTTGGCATCATCCGGACACTGACCATCTTTTGTCTGCTTGATGTTCTCTACCATTTTCCTAATGAATGCATGACTGTTGTTCTCATTTTTGGCCATTAAGATCTCCAAAATAAACCACAAAGCCCTTCAGATAAAAAGAGAGATAAAGAGATGAAAAAGATGAGGAGAGAGAGGGAGAGAGAAAAAGAGAGAGAGAGAGAGAGAGATGGGAGGGGGGGGGGATCATTTTCAGAGGTAATAGCAGAAACGATCTCTAACACAGGCGCGCACAGGCAAAGGCACACACTCACTCTTTGATGTCCTTCAGCTGCTCGATGTCCTGCACTTTAACGTAGTCGGGGTCGTGGGCGAGGAGGTGGATGGCATACGGCACCACATATTCTGGCAGGAGAGAAATCAGTTTCTCTGCAAAAACAGAAACCAACCCTGATTATTATATTTCTGTCCGAAAGGAGATATAAAGAGTTTTTAAAGCTTCTGTAAAGTGAAGAAAACTGGACACCCTTTAATAAAAATCTTATAATTTAACATATTTAAAGTCATCTAAAAGTTTTTTTTTTTCAAAGCCCTGAAATCCAAGTTAAGAATTGCTCACATATTTGAAGAATATCTTACAACAGTACCTAGCTCTAATATGGAGCAATGATCTTTATTTAAACAATACTGAGAGATGGAGGCAATTTAACTAATATAACTAAAGATAATACATAAAAATACATAAAACTGAAAATGTATTTTAGAGAAATGCACAAAAAATAGTGAGGAAAAAGTTAAACACGCACACATTTATTACTAAAAATGTGTAAAAATAGAATTCTAGTTTGGTTTAATCTTGATTGTTGAATTGAGTGGATCACTATGACCAGATCTAAAAAGCTCTCAGAGGCCTAAAATAAAAAAAATCTAAAAAAAAAATAAAAATCAGCCAAACCACTGTCTGGAAAATAATTCACAAGTAAAGAGCACGGTTACGTTATAGAGAAAAATCACCACCACTTACAGGCACAGCTACAGCTGATTTTAGAACAATCAGAAAGAAACTGGACAAGATGTTCTGTATTAGTTTACATTAGTTAAAAATACTGCAAGGTTTTGATGGGGTGTTTTAATGTTTTTTTTCCACGGGACTAAAAACTTCAGGGATTTGTGCGCTGACTGGAAGCTCTGATGAAAGGCCGGCCGATCAGCATGATATGAAGAGTGAATTAGAGCAAGATGAACAGAGAGGCGTGTACTGTATCTTCTTACTGTTCAGATTATGATGATCCAATTAGCCTAAATCAAATCAACAGGACAGAATTAATGACATGAATTAATGATGGCCTCAGTGGATTAAGTGGCCTAAACATCAGGAAAGACAAAGTAACTGAACGCCATATAAAAGCAATGAAAAATGGCTTTAGTTTATCTCCACATTTATACATTTATTTATTTACACAGCACAATGAAGATGAACTGCAGCAGAGTTTCCCCCTCCTGGAGCTTCTGCAGCTTCACTGCATATATAAGGATTTTCGCTTCTCCCAAATTATCCGCCACATAACACCAGGCTGTCTGTGGGCTCCCCCGGTTAAATTTAATTTTCATAAATTAGATGCTTTAATGCTAAAAGCGTAACTAAATACCTGTATCTAGAATTCAACAGGTAGAAATTTAATAATTTAATAATTATTTCTTTTAATACTCAAAGTACTCAAATTAAAAGTAGTAATCAGTAATAATTCAGTACTAATTATTCAGTAACTAATGATTCAATGTGTTCCATAATTAATGTTCTAGTTGTTCAGAATCAAGTAATAACTCAAGCTATAGGCATCACAATTAAATTTATTTATTATATTACAGAATCTAATTATTAAACAAAAAGCAAATATTTTTTATTTTAAAAGAAAATATATTTATGATACAGTTTAACATTTAAAATCTATTTTAATATTTATTACTTAATCATAAAACATACTGATTAAAAAAAGTCAATATCTACTAAAAAAAACAAAAAAAAAAAAAAAAAACACACACTATTCTGTGTCTTCTTTCCATTCCATAAATATTAACTAGTCGGTGCCTACTCATTATTACGTATTATACTATTCAATATAAGTAATTATTAATAATAATCCTCTATAAAATATGAACTTGCTTTACTGCACTACATACTGTATGTGTATGTGAAGAAAGCAAGGCTAATGCAAACTAAAACTTAATTTGTAAAATATAATTTTAAACAAAATATGCCCATTTAAAGACCCATAGACAGCCAGTATAAAGCTCCTCTAGATTTAAGATTTCATAATAAAGTCTACGCAGTGCGTCTCCAGGGCCAGGACTGTGAAACTCTGAGCAAAGCAAAGCGATGAAGTAACAAAGGGGTGTACATGCCCTCACCGCTGACTGCGGCATGCTGCTTGAGGTATTCCCTGCGCAGGTTGATGTTTTTGACCAGGCACTGGCGGGCGTGGGCCCTGCGCTCCTTCACCGGGTCTTTGGCACAGAGAGCAAACACAGCCAGGTACTCCAGCGGCAGCCGCAGGCGACACAGACCCTTATGCAGCTTCTGAGCGAAGGCCTGCCGCACCTGGTAACACTCGTCCTGAGGAGAGACACATTACAAATGAGGACAACCCTCTAAATATGTGATCAATAAAGAGGAGGATTAATCAGCTGATTGAAGAATCAACAGGTATTTAACCTTTTTTAGAGCTGCACCTGGAGATGGGCATACTAGTCCTACACTGACAGCAGGATTTAAATAAATCATGAAGTGTTTACTCGGGGGACAGCTTGCAGATGCCCACACCGGTGTAAGTAGTGAGGTGTTGTCTTGTTAGCAGGGTTGAACACCATCACGTTTACAGCAAAACAACAAGAAGGTCTGACAGCGGGTGCCAAATGAATGAGACATTCTATTTCTGGAACTGAGAAGACATCTAAAAATTACCCAATCGCAAGTGTGTACTGAGAATACATCACAGAAGACGTTACCACCCACAGTGGACAGTGCAGTGGATGTTCTTATTCATAACCAGTGGCATCTGGATTAAACTGTCCATTAGAGTTGCACAACATTATTTCAGCACTGCCCTCAAAATGTCTTTTTGCTGCTCATCAGAAAAACAATAAGGACACGAACTACAGGAACCACGTCCTGTGGTCTGATGGACCAAGAAAGATCATTTGGTTCAGATGGTGTCAAGAGTGTGGGGAAAAAACAGCAAACAGTACAAAGACAAGTGTGCCTTGCCTGCAGTAAAGCATGGTGGCGGGAGTGTCATGCTCCGAGTGCTGCGGGCTGTAGGGAACTACAGTTTATTGAGGGAACCCTAAATGTACTGAGACACTAAAGCAGAACATGATCTGCTCTCTCCTGAAAGCGGGACGAAGTATTTCAACATGTTAATGACCTCAAACAAGATAACCAAAGATTACCACAGCATAGCTCAAGAAACTGAGGCTAAAGGTGCTGGACTGGCCAATCCTGTCTCCAGATCCTGTTGAGGGTCTGTGGGGAAATCTCAAGTGAAAGGTGGAGGTGCGCAAGATTTCCCAGCAGCTCTGAGAAGAAGGATTTCAGTGGCAACCTGTGAAGCTCTAGTGAACTCCATGCCTAAGTGAGTTAAGGCTGGATAATAAAGGTGCTCACACTAAATATTTACACTATTTGCCATTACTGGATGTGTGCATGTCATATCCTCAGTGTTGTCCATTGATAATATATAATATGAGAAACGTGAGGGGAGTTGTATTTGAGATGTAATGTTTACAGCAGAAAGGAAATCCGCGTTCTATAGCTTCCATTTAATCTGATAAAAGTCCTGAGACATGTTAATAGTTCTGATCCCATCACCTTGGGAGTGGGATAGTACATTGGTGAACAGTAAATAAAGACTATAAAGAACAAACCACTTTGCTAGTAACCTGTAAAATGAACACAATGTTACAGATTTTTTTGTCAATTAACAATAAACAAGAAAAAAATATTAGTTGCTTGCTTAATAAAAGCACACGAACTGCAGAGCGTAGTTGTTGTACACCGTTCTTCTTTGTAAGGGAGTTAGCTGGCAACACGTATCCCTGAGCGAGCCAACGAGCCACCATACCAGCAGCAGCAGCAGCACAGACAGAACAGAGCATCTCCAGCATTAAGGTCACCGTGCCTCATTTCCCGTCATTAAAACAGGACAGACTGGCCAATAAAGATGAGCTAAGTGCATCGGTCACTTTATAAAGAGGACTACAGGGCTAAAGTCTTACATTGATGACGAGAGCGCAGAGCTGGTACTGCTCCAGGGTGATAATCTCATGGTAGCAGGGCTCCTGAGCAAGACGCAGCACCGCACAACCTGCCGCCAGGCGGAGTCGGGACATGTCTGGCTTTCTAAACAAATAAACAAACAAACATCAGAATCTTAATATACTACAACACAAGTTAATACAGTACTGAATGAGACAAGCAGTAAACTTATAATAAAAAAATAAAACCTAGAAGTTATTACTTTTTTTTTTTTTTTACCATTTATGAGGCTCTTACGTGTACAGATGCACATTTTGCTATTTGGTAACAAAAAAGATTAAATAATTTATACTGAACAATAAAGGACTAATTTTTTAAAAGAATTTTATTTAAACAGCGGCAGCCATCACTGCTATAAAAGACCATGCTGGACTTTTTACTCAGTTTGTAACGACACTCACCCCATCTTGCCCTGTTCAGTTAGATCTCCATCACTGTTCAGTATGGCAGTGAGCATCCTCAGTGTGGAGTTTCCCGACTTGCTCTGATTGTTCTTCACTCCAAGCAGCCACCTCACCATCAGCTTGATGCCCTGGATCTGAAACAGAGAACGAGGAGGAACATGAGTGAGTGTGTACCGGTATAGAAGTACAATAGGATAGGCCTCCTTGGAGCAAATGTAAAGTACATAAAATAGGGATGTCCCGGATGCAATCATGTGATCAGAAATGGATCACATGGGTCGATCTTGTTATTTGAGCATTGTAATCAGGTGGAAACGATCCATATTTATCATATAACGAGCTGCTGGTCAACCTGGTTCACATGGACCTGCTGCACTGCTGCTCACATTAACCATTCCAGGCGTAAAGACCTTCAGCACTGAGCTGTGAAACAGCTGAACTGTGTTCTCCAGAACAATGGTGTTCCATCCAACACTACAGGGAGGTGTAAGCTTTGAGTTGGGTGGCGATCGCCCAATATTTCGATAGACTACATGCTGTTTCTCATGTTGTAGTTAAATGCAATCAAATCCTTCCAGCAATGCTCTAAAATCTAGTAGAATCCCTCCATAGAAAGTAACGACAGTTCATTCAACAAAGCAAGGTAAATACTTGAATTTAAAAGACAATAAATGATTAGGTGTCCCAATATGTTTGTCCATATAATGAAGCTCTATTTTTTGAGAAATATATTTTTTAGGATAAACACTTGTTTGTCCTCTAAAGACAAATCCTAGTGGATTTGGAAATTAGACCCGTTAGAAACATTAATTTGGAGTAAACATCAAATAAGAGTATGGCTTCTACAAGATATGTAAAGTTACAGCAAATTCCCCATTAAAAACTCCCAAGAAGCGCTGGCACAAATATACACAAGAAAAACAGACCCGAACTAATCACTGTGTGACTGGAAAAATGGGCCTAATCAAAACCTGTTCAAATAAGAAGAGCAGAAAAGCTCAGCAGCTAACGGCGCTGTGATTCAGTAAGCTTTATCAGATGGTGAGACTCTGTCCCTACCTTAGCCAACGTTTCAGGGGAAACTTCATCATCTGGAACCCAGAGCTTGGTGGTTTTCTTGCCAGGAATCTTTGAGAGAAAAGAGTAGGAAAGAAAGTCTGATAAGTTTCAGATGGCATTCAGAAGCCGGGTCTGTGATAAGAACACAAGAAGCATCTTCACAGACTTTTAGGGGAAGGAACACAAAAACAAGTTACTTATAATATTTCAATAATACATGTGAAATGAACAATAACTGTTTGATTGCCAGGGTAACGTCTTTGCTGACGAACAAGCTCCTATCCACCGGACACCATTATTCTTAATTATATTCTTGGTGATATGACAAAAATAGATTTTTAAATCAGCTATAACACCTAGTGCATAATACTGATCCGAGGCGTCGAGGCATGCGGTCATGCTGTGCTATCTGGCAGCAGATCCTTTAAGTTGTGCTGTAGGACCTCCTCTCTCCTCCACGAATCACATCACTGAGCCATAAGTGTCCATAACCCTGTCACAGATTAATATATACTCCTTTCTAGGAATATGTTTATAAAAAAAAAACATTTCTTAGTGTAAAACTGTCATGTTCTACTCACACGGTCGTTCATCAGCAGGTCTTTGACAATAAAGTTGGCTACCAGGGATTTGAGGGGTCCAGCAAACTGCTCTGGTGCCAACATGGCCAGGTGCCCCAGTGTGGTGAGAGGAGTTATGAGCTGCTCCATGTTCTCTGTGTCCAGACTCTTATGCAGGGGCTGTAAACCAAGAGAAACATGGTTAGGGTTGTTTAAACTCCAGCACAGCAGATACGGCAGCAATCTGATCCAACACCACCCATTTTATTTGGAGAAATTTTAAGTAGTGATAATATTAAGTGGTGGATTCTCAGTTGGTAATTTAGAAAAGAACACGAGTGTCTATAGGTTTAAATATTCCATGTGTACAAAGGTAATATAAACATAAAAAATAAAACTGAAATCTCAAACATTTTTTAAAACATTTTAAGTGTAAAAAACTGTCATCTGAGGAGCAGACTGAGATGTGCAGAAAAGTCATGGGGCCTACAAGTTGATACCATAATACAATACAGCATCTACTGTCAAAAGGAAACTGCAAAACTATATTTTAATACAAGGTGTGCCAAGAAGAATCCTTTTCTGACAAAGTACACTGTTCCAGAGTCCTGCTCTTAAATAGGTGTTCTCTGGAAAACTTTAGTCACAGAAATTCACAGAACATTATTTACATAACCAGGCCAGCCAGTAGTGTGTGGTCTCATAATAATAAAGAAATGCTATTAAAAAACTCACCTCGAAAATCTGTGCAAAGTGAGTGTCTCTGTTGGAAAACATGGCGTGGATGCAGCGGATGGCGTACTTGGCCTGGCGGGGAGGACCCTTTTTGGCCTTGTGCTGCAGTACCGGTAAAAGAACCCTAGAGGGAAGAAGCAGCTAAACTGAACTGCATGGACCTTTTTCTGTTCATTCATTCAACTACAATCAGGCAGGTCAAAAGTAAAAACATCTTTTATCTTTTTTACATTTTGGTCAATAAAAATAATTTTAATCTGATAATTAACCTCCAGTCAGAAAGCTTCCTTCTGCAGACAGTCTACGGCTTGTCAAAATCAGACAGCCTACTCACGATTTAATGTGTGGGTAGCTCTCCTCCAGTTTGCTGCCAGTGTTTTTGAAAATCTGCAGTGCTGCCTCAGCCACCTTCTCGTCGTCCATCTTCAGACAGCCGAGCAGAGACTCGAATGTCTCCGCAGAGTGGAAGGACACGGGGTGAGTGAAGGACAGGACCTGTGGTACAGTTTACAGCGCTGATCAAATCTACACCATTCAATAAGGAGAGGTTATATTCAAATGTTCTTCACCAGTTACTGCAATTATTAAAGGAGGAGGGGGTAAATTGTTTTCTGTCATTTCAGAACACCTTCTTGTTTCTACACTAATTTTCCATCTTTTCAGCTCCACATATAGAAGCAGTTATTATTATTATTTGGGTGGTGGATGGTTATTCTCAGCACAGCAGTGCTTAGCAGTGATTAGCATGGGTGGTGCATGAGGTGTTGGTGTTAGTGTGTGTGTGTGTATCATGGTGGTGGTGCATGAGGTGTTGGCATTCACACTCTCTCTGTACTAATGAGTTTTACTTCATCCTTCCCAGAACCATCCCAATGCTGAAATGAGCACATCATTACCTTGAGGAGCTCCAGCCCGGCTCTAATAGCCTGTTCAGTCGGTACACCTTCATCATCATCATCAGCTGTTCCTTCTATCGACTTATTCACCTGTTTAATAAGCGCACTGTAGAAGCAGAGAGAGAGAGAGAGAGACAGAGAGAGAGGTCAGTTGATTGATGGAGGTTAGCAGGATTAGAGAGAGAGAGAGATGAACTGTTAGGAGACTCGACCTGATGGACTCGGTGTCGATGTGGACGGGAGCGATTCGCTCCAGCAGGAACTTCACCATCTCCAGGAACGGGTTACTGGGCTGTTTGGGGCTGCCCAGCTTTTTTGTGATATCTTTCTGCAGGAAACAATACGGCAACAAAACCGGGTAAGAGTGAAGCTGCTGTAACACACACACACACACACACACACTACACACACACACTACACACACACACACACTACACACACACACACACTACACACACACACACTACACACACACACACTACACACACACACACTACACACTACACACACCCACACTCTTTCTATATTTGAATGTTCTGGTTAACTTTGCGAGACTTTGCTGTGCTTTTTCAAAGATTCAGTGAAGATAAAGCTACAGGACACTTACCACGCAGACCTCAGCCTGCTTACAGGAGCAGGAGGGACTGACCAGCGTCTCCAGCTGCTTCCTGATCTTCTCATCCTCCTCCAGAACCTGTGCCAGCTTCTTCACAAAGTCTTGTGCCTTCCCTGGATCAGGCAGGTTCCCTGAAAAAGCCACAAAAACACCAATCTGAACATTTCTGTAGTTTTACAGCAGAAACACTACCAACTTATTAGTGCAGATATGAGACTTACTCGTGATGACCATGACTTTTGAGAACACTGCCTTATTGTAGGAGTCCGACTGGAGAAGTACAGGAAAAAAAGTTACATTAAAAGTTTGTTACAGTTTTTAATTATAATTTCACAGATTTGATCACAGATTTGTGCAGAAAGAAACAAAAAAAAACTACTTTTGGCTGTTTTACAAGATCCAGCAGATCTTTGACATGGTGTCTCAGCATGTTCTGGCACTTCCACATCTCATTCAGGGCTCTGAGGGAATAAACCAGTATAAAATCAATCCAATATATATATATATATATATATATATATATATATATATATATATATATATATATATATATATATATATATATATATATATATATATATATTTACAATATTAAAATTAAACTAGTCAACACAAACCAATCAAGATTACACAAAATACTTCACAATAACTTAATACACAAACACTGCAATAGCCAGATGATGTCAAATGCACTTGAACTTATCTGTTTAATGATTTTTTTATTTTAACCTAATAGATATGTGGGTATCATTTTATGCATTTAATACAAAAAAACAATTCATCTATACGGGTAGCGGTGGACTTACTTTACTGCATTAGAATCCAACGTAGCATAAAGGTAATACAGACACTTCATCCGTTCTGTAGTCTCTAGGTTGTGAGGGACCATGTACTGTGCAAAGATTCGCTCCACAAGCAGCCTGCAGCAGAAAAACAGATCACACTATTCACTACTGTCACTCATCAATTACAGTAATACAGGAAATGTGCATAAAAGATATTAGACTAGGCTCAAAACAAAGGCTGCATAAAGCTACTTTTCTGAAATTACAAACTGTTTTAATGACATCTGCATTTACTCTTAAGACGTGGAGAGACAGATTATCTTTAAATGTTTATAATAAAATATTAAAAGCCTTAGACACTGATATTATGGGCTAATTGAATTAATTTGGTTGCAATCCCTTTTCAGGTTTTCATTTCAAACTCCCAAATATGATGTTCAGTTTTCGTAAAATCTTCGTACAGATTTTGCCCATAGAAAAGAATGTCAGAAAACATACCAGCCGACACATGGAACCCCTTCTCTGCATTGCTCTCCAGTAACGGGTGTGACTGGAGGAGCTGCAGGATAAACCAGCTACTGGTAAAGAGTTTGGACACCCCACACGGTTTCCAAGTGTGGGAACATTGCTCTGTTTGCGAAACATATTTGCATTCCACCATCAAGCAACAAAGCAACAAGAAAAAGAAACCCAACCGATTTGAAAGAATCGGAAAAAAATCGAATCGTGACCCAAAGAATTGATTCTGAATCTAATTGTGGGATTCCCAAAGATTCACAGCCTGTTCAGCCTGTATACAGCTGCCAGCAAACATGTGTTGTCTGAAGGACGCAAAGAATGTTACCCCAATAATTATGTGTTCTAAAAATAATGGGTAATTATTGGATGTGATATTTGTCGCCAATAAAACTCGGTTGCTATTGGACAAACAAGATGATCAACATCATCAGGTGGGTTTTATTTTTAAAATGCAAACACATGGATACTGAACAGTGGGTGAATAACGGGGCATTTATTTTCATTTCTAACACCATGTTCTCCACTCCTGATCTCCTGATCTCAGCCTGTATGAGGAGTACCAGCACCTGTGTGCAGTTTCCTGATGCTATTAGTACATTCCCTCCATCCTCCCCTCTATAAAACACTCCAACTTTCAGGCAGCTCACACTTCATCATTATTCCCATCCACACAGGTCTGCTACTGCACAGCCCCACACTGAGAATGTGAAAGCATTGTGAGAGATCATCAGCTTCTCACTGGAAAAACTGTATAAAGTGCCATCTGGATGCTCTGCAGTCTGCAGTGCACTGTTCTTTTAAAAAATATAGCTTATTATGATCCACTGTAAATTCAACAGAACATAAAGCTAAGAGGAAAAAACACTATTAAAAGCCTCCATCAAAGCACCAAACATTTCCAACCTTCCTCCAACAGACTACATAGCAGAAGCAACTGGAACATTTCAGACTAAAAGGATTTTATATGGGCTATTATTCACCCAGAACATGCTGTTCATCCCTCTCTGCCCATTTGTCATTGCACACGAGTGCTTTTTTGATTTTCATTTTGAAAATGATTTTTTTTTTTTTTTTTTTGTTCCGCTTACGTTCCTTGTGCTCTGGCACTGATAGGGGCCCACTGACATTAAGAGAGTACAGGGCCCAGAATTAGCTGCTACGCCCCTGTGTTTCCCTATAGTTATACAGCTTTTATACTGTAAGAAAGTAGTTAGAACTGATAAAGCACTTTAAATATCAAATATTGCACTTTTGCTATAATGTGACACTTGTAATTACAGAACCGATACACCAACATTTTGCAATTATTGAATACAATACAAAATAAAAACACAAACAAAATACCGTAAATACTGTATTTCACCCAGAAAACCATTAAATTAGGATGCCTTCATTCAAAATGGGCCTAGAATGAGGTTAAAAGCATGTAGTAACACTTCACAGTAATTTATCAGAAAATCACTGTTGTCATATCAAGATAATACAAACGTTACAATAAAAGATGCATCTCTTTCTGAGAACATTCTCTCACCGATCATCTATGCTGTTCTGATAGTAGATGTGCAGCAGTTTGTCTTTGATCCAGGAAATCTGTTTGGCTGCTTCTTTCCCAGCTTCCCCCTGCAGCGAATATTTCTTATAGATCTGCGCAAGACCCATCATAGCTTCCTTACGGACCCTCCACTGCAACAGAAGAAGGAGGGACACTTAAACACAAGCATTACACATAAAATACTTGGATACTGGAACTGCCATTATAAAAAGAAAATAGAAAACAAAAGGCCTCTGAAATCAGAAGCCTCTGCATTTATAAGCAATACCAAGCTCTTTCAGAATAAACAATGAGTCACACTCCATATCACTGCATCAGACAGATCAGAGGGGGTATACACACACAACAATTACACACACGCGGGTACAGCTTTTTAAAAAAATATGCTAAGCAAACAGTACTCCAATTTGTAGCTTATAAATTTTGACAAATTAAGAGTTCAAATGAATTACAAAAGCATTCCAGCTAGATTCCCAAATGATCTGGACTGCAAACAAGTAAGAAAAACAGCTGCTGAGAAATGTAAATCATTCTTATAATAAAGGCGGTTTATTAGTCCATTTCTAACTCATCTACACAACATGAGGAATGAGGAGGATATAGGTCAGCTGCGGTATCATTCAGGCAGGTGTACAGAACAAGGATCAATTAGGTTCCTGCCTGATCGTGGTCTAAAAAGCCTGAAGAACAGCTTTATGAGAGTAATGGTTCAAATTATTTCACTGGACCTCCTCTGCCTGGCAGCTCAGAGAGCCTGTAGATTAGATTAGGAGGAGAAGGTCTGGAGAGAAACCACAGAGCTAATGTGTTCATGCAGTTCCAGCCAGCTGCAGTGATCTCACGCGGAGGCTCTCGTCCTTTTTGTGGCACTGATGGTATAAAAGAAAGAAAAGGAACAGCAGCCAGCCGCAGCTCTAAACACTGAGTTAAATAGGAGTGGGCCATATTCTGAAAAAAATTAAAAGAGAACAATCCATTTGTGATAATGGTGATATGACTTAAAATGACATTTTTGTATTTGTATTATTATTTTCTTTGAAGCTTAAGGGTATTTTTAGCATAACTTTTTTTTCGCAGTTCATACACATGCACAATATATTCTGCTTTGCAGTTTTTTGTCATATCGTTAAGAATAATATTATCACCAAAAATCATAATATTTTTGCCCACCTTTATTTTTGTTTTGTCGTATTGGAAAAAGTATGATGGAAAAAAAAAACAAGAAACATTGTGATGGTCTTTTAGGGCCATTTGTCCACCCAGCTAAACAGAAAACATCACAGTGGAAAATTAAAGACAGCACTCACCCGCTTATCAAGCGTTCTCTCTCTTACAAAATTCAGCAAATGATCGTTGACCAGCGAGAGGTCTTTCTTGGAGGCAGTAACGATGGACACGATCACATCATGCCGGATAGCTTCCTCAGGGTCGTGAGATCTGACTTTAAGGTATTCTGGAGATTACAGCAGAAATATTTCAACGTACACTTCAGCTTATGATCAGCTTTCACTCTGAGCTGGTCAGATAGTCCAAAATAAGCTTTTTTTTAACCACTTTGATCTTCAACTACATATTGTGATTAGAGACGTCACAATGGTAGACCCTGTATCCAGATACAAACAGATAAAAAGATTTGCATCGGCCACTTGAATTTTTTATTCAAAATATCTACTTTTTGGGCACAATTACACAAATTTACCCATTTGCTACTGCCTGGTTAAAAGGCCAATTGTAGATCACACACGCACGCGCACACACGCACCTGTAAGGTCCTTAGCCAAGTCAGGATGGTTCATCAGGCAGTGGCTGGCAAATTTCACACACTCAAGTCGAATAGGAACATGAATATCATTAAACCTGAAAAAGCAAGTACCGCATTTAGCATCAACAAGGATTCAAGAGAATACACATTAATAAGCAAAGCGTGAATAACGGCTGCATGATAATGAAGAAACCTTACCTGCCCAGGTAGCACTGCCACAGAGGTTTGTTCTGGGAAGCGAGCTCAGAATCCTTCGCTCCAAACATCTTCGCCAAGAGCTTTACAACCTGAAGACGCTCATCGTTATCGTTACTCTACAACACAAACACAGGAATCCAGCTCAGTGCCTTTTCTATAATATAACTAAAACTGAAGCCAGGGTCAATTAATTCTGCTGTAATTAATGGACTCGTTTAGTCTATTCAGCACTCCAGTAATTGTATTTAGTTTGAAGACAAAAAAAAAAAAAAAAAAAAGATATTTTTTCCCCACAGCCTTGATCAATTCCTACACAAAGAGCAATTATATCTAATGCTTACATGGATGATACTCCGTGAACACACTATTTAATCACAATCTCATAGATAATACCTATAGCATTCAGACTGAATAAATTATTAAATACAAAACTTGCCCAAAGGCTATAGCTAAAAGGACATAAGCTCACTAACACAACGAAACTGCGATATCTTCTCCGTTATCATCATCGTTCATCTCCTCAGCGTGTTTATACGTACACACGCTACTGCCTATGAAAATTATAATGAGAAGCAGTGAGTTGGACGTCAAATTTTTCAGATTCTTAAAAATCTGGGACCACTAAGCTTTACTACAGTCTAGCTCACAAGATCTGAACTACTGTATCTTTGCACTACAACTTGTACTTAAAATCCTTTAATTCTCCCAAAAAATCATCAGAGCTGCTTATAATCCGGTGCTCCTTATGTATGAATTCTATCAGTCAGGTATTAAGGAGCAGTAAAGACACTCCACTGAAGTACAGAGTTATACAGGAGATTCAGTTTAGATCTCCAGCACTGAGACTGGAGCAGCATTAGCATTAGCTGCTAACCACTATTTCTCCTTTCAGAGGTGAGCATTATGGGCCTGTTTTCTGCTGCTAACCTCAGCTAGCACTGCTGGAGCAGCATTAGCATTGACTGTAGCTCTGTCGGGCGGCATTAGCCACTAACCACTAGTGGTTAACCGCCAATGCTCCAGCCTTAGTGGTGGAGAAATTTGGGAATCTAAGCTTACTGTAGTATAGCTACCCCCCATCCTCCAGTGGCGAGACCTGCTAAATTAGACGTTTCTTATCGTGCTTCTTAAAATGCGCCTTATAATTCGATGCACCTTATGAATGAAAATAGACCAGAAAATAGACGATCATTGATAGTGCGCCTTAAAGTGCGAAAAATGAGAAATTCTTGCTCCTTTATACTGTATTTTCACAGTAAAACTTTTACTGCTGAGAGAAACAGTTTTAAATAATGTGCTCAGAAACCTCTGCAGTTCTGTATAATGCTGTTCATCTTACAGCGTGTTAAAGCCTCTCCACTGTACCTTGAGTTTGAACTCGAGCTGAGGCAGCACAGACAGGAGTAGATGACTGTCGATGTTGTAAAGCTCCAGGATTAAGTCAAAGACATGCTCTGACAGGTCGCTCACTGAAGTCTTCCCCAACATCAGCACCTGGTTAAAGAACTGAAAGAAACACAGACGCTCTTCAGAGACCACATTCATCGCTGTCACACACAGCAACACAAGCCTTTCTGCCAGTAATAGAGACAAAAACGCCTCTTCATAAAAGAATTGCATATTTATTTTTAAGAAACCCAAGTTTGTCACATTTCTCATTTATTCTAAGGTGTGATTTTTTTTTTTGTTGGCTCCATCACCACTTCTCATTTTCATTCAATTCATTTTTTTTTTTTTTGATTCAGTTTTTTTTACTATTTGCACAGATTTAATGAATAATAAAGTTGTAAAATGCAGAAAAAAGGCAGTTTACAAACAGCTACAAAAGAAAATGATAGTGTTCTAACATAAAAATATTAATATAAATTCCTTAACACTTTAAGGCTTATTGCATACTAAGAAATGTTTTTAATATTATATCATTCTTTTATTTTTGCTCCTGTGCTCCCTCTAAAGTTCAGAAGTGCAATTCATGCTTTGAGACACTTTACACATTCATTTCTGGACAAGCTTAGAGATAAAGAAGCAGCATCAACATGACAGAAGCATGTAGATTCTGAGGCTGTAGAGTAAAACAATATGAGATTTTACACTAATAGCATGTAGCATTACACACCTACTGCAATACGGAACGTATTTAATTTTAGTCAACACAATATAAATCAGATATCAATATGACTAATAGAGAACACTAAACTTTGATTATGTATGCCATATCAGGCTTTGTGATGTGTAATGAATGTCTGAAAATACTGAAATATCAGAGGTGTGTATAACATGCATATCATTATGGAAACATTTTCGATTGCAATATATAAGCTAACAATATGTTGGCTTACTAGCTTCACAGTGCAAATCTAATAAAAAACAATACATATTAAAAATGTATTTAAGGATAAAGTACACCCAAATTACAAGTGGAGAACTGGGTAAAGTTCAGTACTTGATTATACCAAACTGGCACCGCAGTAAAATGGCTAATTCTAGCCCAGCCAATAGAACTCCAGCACTCCTATTGACCCTGTGCCCCCTCCCCCTCACAGTCTGCTGTCCCGTCACTGTGGAGGTCTCCACTCCCAGCAGGACATCTGAACTCGCTTGCTCTAAAGTTTGAGTGTTTTTAATGAGGACTGTGGGGAACAGCACACTGCCGTCTGCTCCCGCGGGCGCTAATGATGAATGTGGTCAAACCGAAGCTCGTATTACAGCGTAACATGATGGTTTTTAAAATCGAGCTTCTTCTGTATACGTGAAAGTGCTTCTGATCATCTCACAGTCGCTTGAGGTTTGTGTCAAACCACAGAACCCTGTTCTGTGAAACAGACAGTTTAAGCCTATAGCTGTAAAACCCACTCACATTGGTTATGTAAGGCTCTATAGCCTGAGCAGTCCTCTTCAGTAAAGCTTTGGCCAGATCATACGCCTGTTTATTCAGATTCTGTAGAGAAAGACAAAAAAAAAAATAGGATTTCAGAGTAAGTACAACCTCTAAATTTTACAAAGCAGTATTTAAGTATTTGTGCATCTGTGCCTCATACCTTATGTGCTGGAACCAAGTTAACCAGGACAGTATCTAAAAGCTCTTGAGAGACGGAATCACCCTCGCAGACGATGGAGCTCATCAGGTCCACCATGTGCATGTGCACCTTCTGATTGTGGCCATTGCTGGGGAAGAAACACCAATCACAACATAATAACAACATTTGCACTATTAAGGGGACCAGATGATGGTGTTGTAAATATATAATACACCAAATCTACATACATTTTCATATTCATAATTCTATATTTTAGTGTGTTGGGGCTAGAGTATGTAAAGCTATGGTGGTTGGTCATTTGTTGTACAGTGGTCGCTAGTTGTTCATTTTATAATTTTTGTTAAATACATATGTTTTTGTCCTTTTCCCCTGGATTGCTGTTTTTATTTCACCTATAAATTCTATAGTTATGTGTTTTTCCACACTACCCCTGAATTATCCCATAATTTGAATTCCCACATTTCACTGCTGACCTGAGGCTGTTCTTCTCTCCTCCTGTGAAACACAGTCTAAATGTACCGTTTCTATAGATATAATGCCACAGTCACTGTCAAAACCAAAATACGCCCAAACCGGTGATAAAGTATTTTGCTTAAAAACTAGATTAGTTGCCATTGTTGATCTTAATAATGGGAGTCAATTATCTATTATCTAATGCAGAGTCACTATTTATATCCCTATGTATCTTCCATGGGATTCTCATTTATTATCTTTCACAGAATTTAGGAATAAACAGTAATGGAATCATCAATATTGTGACCATTTACATTTCTGAGCTACAGTAGTCTTTGACAGTTCCGTTTGGACGATAAACCCTTTATTGTTCTCCCACATCTAGAGACTTAAGCACCCAACACCTAGACCAGGACATAAAATCAACGATATTGTACTTTCTTCATTTATAAGCGGTCTTAAAGATAAATGTTTTTCTACAAATATCAAAATTTAATAACAGGCCAAGATTAAAATATATTTAGTCATCTAAATATCTAAAAGTTTACATATTATTTTTTAAAAAACTTATTCAAATCTTTTCACCCCATTTCATTACGTGGACTGAGAGGAAGAGAGGTTTTAACATTAGTCTCTTTAACCCCCCCTCCCCCCCCCCCCTTATTTACAAATGAGCTCATCAGCTCTACTCTACGTTCCCTTCAGTGAGGATATTTCCAGCTGGGCGAGCAACTGAGGGTGAGATGAATCACCCCATGCAGCTTTTACACAGCATGCCCAATGAGGGTTCCCACTCGGGACTCTCACACACACACACACACACACACACCTTAAGCTCATGCAGGGAAATAATATCAGCGGACAGGAGGCTGACAGCTCATTACAACATAATGAATAAGCCACAGCTTTCCATTTCCATCAGTGCACGGTAAACTACAACCGTGCCCTTCTGTGCAAAGACAACAGCCATGAGACAACATGTGCAGGAGATCAAGATAGGGACTGTGGACAGGCGCTATGGGACATGTGTAGAAAGGAGAAAGCCTTTCACTCTCTCTCTCACAGTCACAGTCTCTCTCTCACACACACACACACACACACACACACACACACACACACACACACAAACACAGACACACACAAACACAGAGAGAGAGAGACTCACTTGATCACTTGGAAGAGGGTTCTGTACAGTTGAGTAAATATTTCATTGCTGTCCTCCAACTCAAAGCAGATGTTGTAGGATTTCACCCAAGCAATATTCTGTCAGCAAAAAGAAGGATGGAATAAATAAAGAAAGGACAGACAGACAGCATTGCAATGCAGACAGTATTTTGCTCACTGAAAATAAACTGAGCATCTTTCATCACGTACCTCCAGTAAGTAGAAATATCGATTGAACTGGGCACTTTTGGTGTCCTCCAGTCCTTTCAGCTGTCGAGTTATGAACATGAATATATCCTGGGGGTTGAAGAGAACACAAGCATGGGCTAAATATTTTAAATCCAGCAAATGTTTACCCTATTTACACCTGGTCAAAACCTCTCCCAATATAATCCAAATCCTTTAGTACAAACAAAACACCAATAATATTCACGAGGCAATGAACACATCATCCCACACAGCAATTAGATTTACGTGCATACGGCTAAAATTCTACTAAGATACAATCCAGATGTCAGTCACATGAAGTGACCAGGTGTGAAAGCAGTCCAGCTGGCTTTGATATTAGCTTTGGTCAATACAGGTTTACTTAAAGCAAAAATGCATTTTTTTTTTCCAAAGAAGCTCTCCTACTTTTAGCTTATCTGGTGATGTGTAGGGCGCCTCTGGAGCATAAATACGGAATATATCAGCCAGGCAGCAGGCCACCAGGAGCCTGACGTCTTTGTCTGGATGCTTTAGGAAGAAGTCTGAAGCCAGGTGCAGAGCCAGATTCAGGTACAGCTCTTTCTCTTCCTCTGAATCCTGGTCCATGTCCATAAACGTCTTCACCACCATCTACAAAGCAACAGCACCAACAATTCAGAGTAGGAATGCGACATTAAAACATCTTTACATTTTTGTTGAAATCCTAACTTGAAAATGATTTAAGCACAATTCATTGTACAGTTTATTAAATGTACAGAAAACAGGCAAGGGACCAAAGTGAGGATTGAACACACATCCACAAGCCCCTGAAGCTGTACAGCACTCACAGTACATTTTCAAAAATATAAAATGTGCCACACAACAATTACTTTATACATAAAAATTACTTTATACATATTTTTAATAAAAATAGCCCTTTCATTTCAATACCGGTATCTGAATTTTCTTTAAATGGTGTAATTATATTATTAGATGATATTAACATTATATTATTGATGTACTTGATAATAAAACAGACAATAAAACAGATTAACGCAACATATTGAACAAACGAAGAGCGCTACTGCAACAGGTCTAGAGCTATAAACGGGTTTCTGAGAAAGGCCACGGTTGGAAATGGGTTTGGAGTGTCTAGACTTGAAGATCTATAGAAAAACCTTAAGGAGGACCAAAGGACCTTTAAATAATCTACATCTTTAAAGGTTTCACACTAAACATGTTTCTATATGAAACCAAAAGTGTGGGTCTACTATAACCTCACACCAAACACCTTTTCTAAAACCTTTAGTTTTTAATAATGTACCTGATGTGCCACCATGCTGGTGCCAAGAGTAGGGCTGCCACGATTAGTCGACTAGTCACGATTATGTCGACTATTAAAATAGTCGACGACTAATTTAATAGTCGATTAGTCGTTTTTTTTTTTTTTTCTTTGTTTTTCTCTCCAAACTGCTGCGACTGCCTTTCTGTCCTGGACGCACATGCGCAGTAGTGGAAACCGGGGTAGGTAGTGGACGACATCTCAGGACATTATACAGACAGGCTCTGGTTTCATGGCTACCCCGCTACAGAACTCAAAAGTGTGGGATCACCAAGAAAATAAAAGTGAAACGCGTGCAATGCAATATCTGCAATGAAGAACTTGCCTTCCTCGGCAGCACAACCGCGATGCACGAGCACCTGAAAAGGAGGCATGTTGTGGCTGATTAAATGACGAAGAAGCTAAATTGCTATTTAGCTGCTAAAATTATTATAATTGTCTGTTACAACAAGCTGCATATTTCATTAAAGGTTTAATGAACTATGATTTTAATTGTTTTTATTTTTAGTTAGCATATAGCTGAAATCTAATGTTGGTTGTATAATAGCAGCTGCATTCTATTGTGATAAACTGTGTTTTATATTCAATTAACGTATGATCCGATTAGTCGACTAATCATAAAAAATAATCGGCGATCAGTCGACTATAAAAATAATCGTTTGTGGCAGCCCTAGCCAAGAGTCAAACAACATCATCCTAATCTTATTATACTTCTAGGTTCCTGGATCAGATGGACTACTTGACGTGAAATGAACTTTACCTTGAGCCTCCGCACCATCTCTTCCTTTGAGATTTTATCAGAGATCTCCTTCACCCCCGGCGGGTAGGTGATCTTGCCATCTGTGGCTCGATTCTTGGAGTGAGCCATGCTCTCCAACTAGTGCTCACTGAAAAAGAAAGAGAGAATATAAAGTTCACATACAAAAACTCAGAGAAAAGCAGCACCTCAGCATCAGTCACCAGGGGTTGGCACTCACAATCATAGAGCTAAAGCACCATCAGTACCAAATGACAACGAATAAGCCGTGCAAATCAGCTACAAAACCGCACAGTTTAAATTAAAAATATATTCCAGAACAGCTGGGGAACTGCCCTTCATCTAGCTGGTTTCTAAAGTTTCTCTAGGTCCATCTTTCCCTGTTCAAGTTTTACAAATATCCACAAACTTCTCTCTGGCTGATGAACAAATGCATGGAGGATAAAATTATAAAGCAGATAAAAAAAAATGAAAATAGACATTTATGACATATATGGCACTCTAAACCCCAGTTACAGAGCACAGAATGCAAAAACCTATCAGAGGTTCCACTATGTTAAAAATCGTACGAAAAATTCAGTTTGTGTGAACCGTGCTGTAGTCTGATGAGCTTTAAAACAGCAATCCTTACAATATTTTTCTTTAAATTGTGGTGAGAGGTGAGAGGGCAAAATAATATAATATATACCATCAGTGTGTGTCTGCTACCATTTCTGCAAAGCAACATATATTCATCTTAAAACAGAATGTATGGTGGGTACTGGGACATTTTTCTGGCTACAGCAGCTTTTGCTGGTTACCTGAGCCACCATGGTGCTGATAATAGTGATACTGCTCATTTAACTATCCTTAACCAAAGAAACACAGAATAAGAACTAAAAAGGTGGCAAACTAAAAGACAACACAACAGAATCCTTACTAAAATTACCAGATTCATTCACTTTTAAAAGTTTTTTTTAGAAGGCTTGATTAAATGACACATTCTCAGCAAAAACTAAAGAAACACACTTAGTTAAATTTAACTTTAACGGATCTTTAAAAAGTCACAACTATTAGAGAAAAAAACAACAGCAATATCACTGATCACCTTCTTAAAAATCCAACATTTGTAGTTCTCATCCAACCCCTAGTTTATTTAATCAGTTCTTCATTAAAGGTAAATCAGGTGAGCTGCTGGCAGAACTGAAGAAATCCATAGTATCTGGAGACCACAGAAAAAATCAGCAGCCAGATCAGTGGTATTCTAGGAACTTTATCAATATATCTAATGACAAAAATAGACTTTCTGAAGAGATAAATAGTTGTAAAAATGTATATTGATGAAATAAAACTCCCGCACAGATAGCTCTCCTACCACCATCACTATTCTGGGGTTGGTGCTATAAAGTGCTTTTTTTTTGCTTAATTTTTTTTCCCTTTATATTAAAAAAAAAAAACATCAGTGTTACAAAATCAATACTTCTCTAATACATATATTGCCTGGAAAAAAAAAATAATTGTCTTCTATATGCATCATTACTATGCTTGGTATCTATATTCTATATGTATGGTATGTATGTACAAACTTGTACAATATAAAAAAATATAAAAAAAATCAGATGGGGCCTCCTATAAAAAAAAGTTTAAAATTAAAGGTGACCAATCAAGGATGGAAAATATATCTATATTTTGAGTTTATTGTGAAGACAATCCGTGCTTAAAGAACATTTCATTATAGAGAGTAAATTATATTGTTTTTGGAATAATTTTAATTGTAGATTTTAAGCAATACTACTACTGCTAAATTCTCTCAACGTAACAAAACACTGCAATTAATACTGTACGTCATGAAAATGTGAGACATTGGTAAAGTGCTAGAAAAAAAATGCTTAACTTAACATGAATGCTTCTAAATGCCACATCACAATGGGCTGATACACAATGTGATGTGTAATCGCTTTAATTAAAGTTAACACTTACAGGTTTATGTTACTTTATGTCTGAGACACTGCTGTTTTGAGATAAGTAGTTTCTAAAATGTGTTTGAGATATTCACAGGGTGGAGCAGCTCATGCAGAGCATTACAAGATAAAACAGCACACAGTTAAAATATTAAAGTTTACCATTACTTCCATTACACAACATGGCCAGATTTGCATTGCAGACAATAAACAAATTGTACTGCCATATAATTTATACCAAGCTATTTGGACCATTTCTATTGGTCCATTCATCAAGAAAATATGCCTGCCAGTTAGAGACAAGTCTCTAAAGGAGAGGAAGGCGTTATTTACAGCAAGAAACAAATAAGCAAAGAACCCAATCCCAATGCAGAAGGAGGAGTCCCAAAGGTTAATACCAAGCAGGCGATGTTTAATTTGCATTACATTCTTTAAGAATTCTATAAGAACTCATACCAACCCATTTATGACTTAAACCAAATAGCTTTATTAAAAAGGAGGGAAAGGAAAAAAAAAAAAAAAAGAAAAACAAACACACATTTAATACTTGTGCACTGTGTACGGTCAATCGTGCAAAATCCTCATTTCCAAAACAAAAACTTTACAGCAGTGAAAAAGATTTTAACTTTCATTGAAAGTCAATGTAAAAACACCAGATTCACAAAGGACAAAGAAATGCGACAAAAACAAGATACTAAAACATGTTTTTGCATTACCCAGCGCTACAGACCGAAAACCACACCTCGCTAACAGGGTAACGGACTGAACCCCAAAACCCACAACCAACGCGCCAGACTAAACGCCAAACCCCGCAACCAGCGCACCAGACTAAACGCCAAACCCCGCAACCAGCGCACCAGAATAAATCCCAAACCCCGCAACCAGCGCGCCAGACTAAACGCCAAACCCCGCAACCAACGCGCCAGACTAAACGCCAAACCCCGCAACCAGCGCACCAGAATAAACCCCAAACCCCGCAACCAGCGCGCCAGACTAAACGCCAAACCCCGCAACCAACGCGCCAGACTAAACGCCAAACCCCGCAACCAGCGCACCAGACTAAACCCCAAACCCCGCAACCAGCGCGCCAGACTAAACGCCAAACCCCGCAACCAGCGCGCCAGACTAAACGCCAAACCCCGCAACCAGCGCGCCAGAATAAACCCCAAACCCCGCAGCCAGCGCGCCAGAATAAACCCCAAACCTCGCAACCAGCGCGCCAGAATAAACCCCAAACCCCGCAACCAGCACGCCAGACTAAACGCCAAACCCCGCAACCAGCGCGCCAGAATAAACCCCAAACCCCGCAGCCAGCGCGCCAGACTAAACCCCAAACCCCGCAGCCAGCGCGCCAGACTAAACCCCAAACCCCGCAGCCAGCGCGCCAGACTAAACCCCAAACCCCGCAGCCAGCGCGCCAGACTAAACCCCAAACCCCGCAGCCAGCGCGCCAGACTAAACCCCAAACCCCATAACCAGCGCACCAGACTAAACCCCAAACCCCGCAACCAGCGCACCAGAATAAACCCCAAACCCCGTAACCAGCGCACCAGAATAAACCCCAAACCCCGTAACCAGCGCACCAGACTAAACCCCAAACCCCGCAACCAGCACACCAGACTAAACCCCAAACCCTGCAACCAGCGCACCAGACTAAACTCCAAACCCCGCAACCAGCGCGCCAGAATAAACCCCAAACCTCGCAACCAGCGCTCCAGAATAAACCCCAAACCCCGCAACCAGTGCGCCAGAATAAACCCCAAACCTCGCAACCAGCGCTCCAGAATAAACCCCAAACCCCGCAACCAGTGCGCCAGAATAAACCCCAAACCCCGCACCCCGCAACCAGTGCGCCAGAATAAACCCCAAACTCTGCAACCAGCTCTCCAGTCTAAACCCCAAACGCTGCAACCAGCGCGCCAGACTAAACCCCAAACCCCGCAACCAGCGCACCAGACTAAACCCCAAACCCCGCAACCAGCGCGCCAGACTAAACCCCAAACCCTGCAACCAGTGCGCCAGAATAAACCCCAAACCCTGCAACCAGCGCTCCAGAATAAACCCCAAACCCCGCAACCAGTGCGCCAGAATAAACCCCAAACTCTGCAACCAGCTCTCCAGTCTAAACCCCAAACCCTGCAACCAGCTCTCCAGACTAAACCCCAAACCCTGCAACCAGCTCTCCAGACTAAACCCCAAACCCTGTAACCCACACAATAGACAAAAAGGTTAGTTAGCTGCAATAGGTAATGTATTTATATTAAATAAATAATCCTCTGAAACCATTTGACAGGTGACATTTAGGGGTCTGATTTGAAGGGTCTGATTTTTACCAAAGAAAAACGTTCGTCAGAAAACGGGCTTTTTGTGATTAATCTGAATCAAATTGGATTCGTCTAAACCTGACAAGAGTTTTATCGATAAACAGATAATAAATGTGAACATTTATCTTCACAATAAAAAGGGGCTACATACATGACAGCTAAGCTAACCCCTCAGACCCTCAGCTACAGACAGCAGTTAGAGAGCTAGCTTAGCATCTACAGCTAACCCATTTAAAAACACCTCTCTAGAGACAGATAAAAAAATCAAAAAGTCTTGAAGCTATAAGAAGGGACCGATACGTGAACATAAAGAGGTGCAATTTTTCAAAAGCACAAAATCTCTTCTTTTGGAATTAAATAAATAATAAAATAATGAAAACCTTACCTAGCTAAGCTAACGGCTAGTTAGCATAAACAGCTAGCCCTTCTTGCTAGAGATCAGCTCTGGCGCTAACGCTCAACTCAAACAGGCGCTCAGGCTGAAAAAATTACACATTAACCGGATAAATCACCAAAAAATCCATATATTTCCCCTCAGCCTGCAGAGAGAAGCCGCTTCTCCTCAGTTTAACCGGATCAGAGAGAGATAGAGATAGAGGGAGGGGGAGGGAGAGGGAGAGAGAGATAGAGAGAGAGAGAGAGAGAGAGAGAGAGAGAGAGAGAGAGAGAGAGAGAGAGAGAGAGAGAGAGAGAGAGAGAGAGAGAGAGAGAGAGAGAGAGAGAGAGAGAGAATGGACCTCAGTACAGTTTAACCGGATCCGCGCTGAAATAACACAACAAAGCCCCCGCGCGCCCCCCGGCAGCCGAGCCTCCCGCTCCCCGCGCACACTCCGCCACTAAATCCCGTAACTCCTCACCGAACAGCAGCTCCTGATTTTAATAAAAATCTACCTGATTAGAGGAGCTGCAGTCCAGTCTCTTCTCCACCAGCTCCCCGATCCTCCTCTCCGCTTCAAAATGGCGCCAATTTGTCCGCTGGCTGCACCAATCCAGCGGCCCCTTCACCTCACACAGCCCGGGCCAACAGCGCCACATGCAGGACGCGGCGGGAACTGACACACCAAAACACCCAGAACAAAACTAAACCCCTGCAGACTCAACTAAACCCCTTCAGGCTAAAATAAACCCTGCAGACTACAACTAAACCCTGCAGACTAAAACTAAACCCTGCAGACTAAAACTAAACCCCTCAGACTAAAACTAAACCCCTTCAGACTAAAACTAATCATAAACCATTCAGACTAAAACTAAACCCTTCAAAATAAATAAATCAGACAGGAACATTCATTATAAATTCAGATTTAAAGATCCAGACTCAGACTAAATGATTCCTTCAGAATATAATATAACCATCAGACTAAAACTGTCAGACTAAAACTCTCAAACTCAACACTTAGAATTAAACCGTCGACATAAACCCTTCAGTCTAAAATCCTCAGGCTAAACTCTTCAGATTAAAATCATCACATTTAAACCCCTCAGACTAAAACCTTCAGGCTCTCTCTCCGGCGTTTGTCCTTAGACTTATATAAACATATATAAGTCCCTTACAACAGGACCAACAGACTAAATGCTTCAGACTAAGCAATTCAGACTAAGACCTGTTAGAATACAACTCTCAAACTAAACCCCAAATCCATTGACCAAAGCAACAGACTAAACCCCCTAGACTAAAACCCCAATCCCTGCTGCCAAAACAACAGTTTTAAATCCAAAACCTGCAGAAATTAACACAACCAACTAATCCCAAATCCTACCACCAGGGTAATAGAAATGTATTTAGTATTATAATTATTATATGATGTAATTTTATAATTTCTGTTCTCATCTTTATATGTAAGCTGTAGGCAGTAAAGGCAGCTGTGTTACAGGTGATACAGGTACCGATTACAAACCCAATCTTACCTCCAAGGTTTCGCTTCTCTGAAATGTAATCTAATAAAGACTCTACTAAGGGACATCCATGGGGACACTCGTTTAGAACAGGGAGACAGAACTGAGTGTACGAGACATCTAGTACCTGTAAATGACTTTATCCTCACGAAAGCATTTGGCTAAAATTTTACCTGAGAGTTTATTTTTTTTCCTTTCAAACAAAAGTGTTAAAACATCCACGTTTTACAACAAAAAGAAAACAGCAGTGAATGTAGCCATTGGTTTATAAAGTCAGTGTAAAAGGACAAAGTGTATGGTATCAGTTTTTTATTACAGTCAGTAATTAAACTGGACATTATGGACATTTCTTCATTAATCAATATAAAGACAGTGGACAGAAATACAAAATCACAAAGCTTTGTGTGTACACAAATTTCCAAAAATAAAGACCTGAACTGAGCATAATTCAAAATGTCATACAAATTTAAACATTATTTACAGAAGTTTAAAAACACAAATACATGTCTACTGACTAAATAACAAAAAAAGCTTGTTCCAAAGTTCAAGTAAAAAATATATATTTATTATTTTCTTTGTCTGATAAAAGATTTAAAAGTTATCATATTTTCTCTGTCCATAGGGTTTGGAAAGGCGCTCTTTGCTTTTATGAGGAGGCTCACAGGAGTTCATCACGATGTCCACACTGATAGGCAGCTCAAATCGATCCAGCATCTTTGCTATAGTGTCCCGTGGGACCCTATGTGTATTCCTCCTTTTGAAATGAATCAAACACATTAAATGTATTACTCATTATCTGTGTCCATAATATTAATTAAGGCCAGCATGCTCCAAAATTAATTACAAATATTGTTCCCCTATTTTTATGCTTTAAAATAGTTTGACATGCAACATAACAGGAGGGTTAAGTGGCTGGGAACAAAAGAACATGATTAAACACATTCTTTAGAAGAAAAGTCCAAAAATATTTTGACATAAAGTGAAGAATAAGTAACAACAACACAATATCCTACTTTAATTTTGATCAAAAACATTCTGAAATCAGGTTCACTTTTGTCACTAAACCACTAAACATTGTCTGAGATATTTTATAGATAAACACATTCATAAGAGAGATTTGGGTTGGTTTAGGAGGGTGCTGGGAATCTTTATCAATCAGAAAGTTTACATTAAGATTCTTTATGCCTATAAATGGGTCACATGCAACCAAAATTGTTTTTTCTAGGGCAATGATGCACAAACCCTTTTTTAGCATCTTTATTTTTAGGAGTGGAGTGGGCTTTTATGCTCCCAAACTTTTAAGAGGACATGCAAAGAAAATTTACTTGGCACATACATATTGGGTGCCCACAAGACCAACAGTCAGAGCCTTCCCTGGGATACTCAGGTCTACATAATGCACAGACTTACTTTTCTAACTCAGTGGGATCACATTTCCATCGTGTGTCAGGCTCAACAAAATCTACTCGATATCCACACTCCAAAGCCTGCAAAAAAATAAAATAGCACATACAAAACAGTCATAAACATTACCATACTGAAACAGGAATAATAAACACTGTTTATTTGAAAATTCTACAGACATACAGGTATAAACACAGTTATATTTCATATTTCAGGAAACCTATAGGATAGCCTGGCATTTTTTCTGATAACTTACCAATGTAACATAGGGCTTCATTTCCCAGGCCTGAACGTTTGTGTTGTCAATAATAACAGGTGAACGTCTGTCCAACATAGCATCTCTTGCTGAAAAAAAAAAACAGAATATACGGCTAGCTATGAAGCTGAAAATGTAAGAATATTCAGTACAGAGCAAAGCTTTAAAAACAAAAACATAAACACTTTTGAATATCTCATTCTAATACAGACTGCAATCTAATCCAAGTAACCAGTTACACCAGCTGAAGGTACGTTAAATTGTAGGTTACGATAAAAAATATCCTTAAAACACACTCAATGCAGTGAGTTCTAAACTAGTAGATTTAGGGTACGTCTAAATTAGTACTGCATGAACTGACTACATTTTAACATGACGATGTAGCCAAACTGTTTAAATTCTCTCCCATATAGAGCACATTATGTATATATGGAAAATCTGATGTTTAAAAAAATATGGTCAGTTGGTCAGTGTGTGTTTTTCACTGACAATATCCACGATATGCTCAGAAATATTACCATTCAATATTTTCACACTGTTCACCTGTATTTGTGAGAGCTCCATTTCTTTCTTGTGTTTCATATCTCATGTTAAAAAAGGGTCTCCGCAATATGTAATTCATGTTTTTATGTGATAACTTCTGTAGAAATAAGTAATACCTCTCTTTTGATTCCAGTCATGTGCATTCCCAAGTAAAGTAGGGTCAAAGAAGTAGCTGTCCTCTTGGAAGAAGTAATCATCAGTGCTCAGTATTAGACCATCAGGACCACAGGACAATATTTCTCTTTAAAGAAAATACAATAGTCAATAGTGTTTTGAAGGGAAAAGAAAGGGATGATGTAAAAGAAGGTTAAATGTGCGGAATTCTTAGTTAATGTAAAATAGGATGTTAATCACAGCAAAATTCTATATAATATATTACAAAAATGTATGGTATTATATATATATCGGTGTGATATTGTAAATAAAATGGATTTTCCATTTAAAATAATGCATTAATACAAGGGCCACCAATTTTACCCACAAAGAGGCTGGTGTGACTGATGATTTTTATTCAAATCAAAAGTACACCTCAACTAATTGAGCATTTGAAGCCAACAGATTATACAACTGTAATCAGGTGTGCTTCTGACTGATTGTACAGCCGCTCTGAAAACTCACTTTGCCAGAGTTGATTTCCCACAGCCTGGAAGTCCTCTCATCAAAATCAAAACCGGAGACGTGCCACTGTTACGCTGGTACTGATCTCGCTCGTGATAATGCTGTGTCTTATAATATGGCTGCCAGTCAGCTGAACCTCTTCCTCGCTGTTCAAATGACTCAGGGCAGTTTGATGCAGAAAGTCTGATGTCATTACGAAGAGGAAAATTGGTCCTTTCCCAGGAGCACCAGCTGTTGGTGTCATGGTGACTGTAGTTGTTAATAGGAGGCAGGAGATGCAGAGGTGGTGTAGGAGTCTGAGGTATAGGTGGGGGTGGAGGTAAGAAATGACGGCGGCCAGGAATTGGAAATCGTGGTGGGTCATGTGGAAGCCTTGGTGGTGGAAGATGTTGCCACTGACTTGGATGGCTGTTTGCTGCATCAGGACCGTTCCATGTAATTTCGTTATGTGGTTGAGGCTTCCATGTCCTAGAATTTTCATAGTCTCTTTGAGGTCGAGTAGCTGGATAAGGCCTATACGCACTCTTGTGATCATTTTCCCGAGTCTCTTTTCTGGGAGATGGATTGGTTTCTGGTTCACATAACCGAGAAAGACCTTCTGTGACTACTAATTCTCCATCAACTCCATCAACTTTGTCATGGTGGTCAAACTCCTCAAGCTCTTTGTAAAAATCACTCAGTTCCTTCTCTATTGCTGCGTCGGGTCGACACGCCGGGCCGATGAAAGCAGTGCTGCTGACAGCGATTTCTTTAATGACTTCTTCTCTGCTCCTCTCATAGCTACGTTCTTCTGCATCAACCCCTGAGATTTCCTCTTCACATATATTATCTTTTAAGATTTGTGCTGGTAATTCTAATAAATTCTGATTCACCTCCACAACATTGGCACTGTCCAATATGTTCAGCTGTCCGAGAAGTACAGGATAAGGTAAAGGCCTAGTGCGGTTAGCGTTGCCCACTGAATTATTCCTGTAGGTTACTGCATGTGGTGTATGCATCCGCTGTATCTCAGGGGCAGATTGACCAGGATTTTGTGTCTGCGGGTGCTGAGAGCCTTCTTCTACATTTCCACCCAAAGGTGTAGAAGAAGATTTGACTGGAGTAACATGAGGCATCTGTAAAGAATGATAATTAATACAGATTTAGTATTAATAAGTGCGTATAAAGTAATTCATAATATCCTCCATTTAATACTCAACACCTAAAAGTTTTCATTATGTTAATTAGTGATCTACACTACTATTTCTAGGCTAGTGTGATAAGCATGGCCAGATCGCCGTAGCAAATTCAGCTCAAGAACAGAACAAAAGATGCATACAAAAAGAAGTTCCATAAACCCTAAAACATCATCACAGGACCAATTTGTTGCTTTTAGTTTATAACAGATTATAACAAAATGTCGCATCTACCTTTAAAAAGAAACCAAATTTTTTTTTTTTATGGGAGGTCTGCAAGAAGATACCCTTTACTGCAAACAAAAACAAGGAAAGGTTTGACACAGAACACAAATAAATTATATACAGATATTTAAATATACTTACTGAATACAACTGTTTGCATTTCAAGAGGTCAAGCAGCCATCTTTACAGTGGACGCCTGAAAATCTATATTAAACCCGGATATAGAAGTTACTGTCTTCTACTGGATACTCCACAAGTCTATTCAGAGAGCAAACAATAACAAGATCAATAAAATCATAATCACAGATAAAAAATTTGCAATAGATAACAAAGGGAAACACATTCAACATGTATCACCATATGAATTGTGGAAAGCAGCACATTTTTTCAAATATAAAATACAAATATATATATATTCTTATATTCTAGTTTCATTTGCTCTGATTACTGCTTTGCACACTTTTAGCATTCTCTCAATGAGCTTCAAGAGGTAGACACCTGAATTGGTTTTCAGGTGTGCCTTTTAATTAGTTAATTAGTGGAATTTCTTGCTTTATTAATGGGGTTGGGACCAGTTGTGCAGAAATCAGGTTACTACACAGCCGACGGCCCTATTGGACAACTGTTAAAATACATATTATGCCAAGAACCAATCAGCTAACTAAAGTAAAACGAGTGGCCAACATTACTTTAAAATTGAGGGTCAGTCAGTCCGGAAAATCGCAAAAACTTTAAATGTGTCCCCAAGTGGAGTGCTGGAGGTGCTGAACAATAGCTGTTGCTATCTCAGTTCATCAGGTTTTTTAATGTGGAGGAATATCACTTTTATACTCTTTACTACGTAATTCAATGTGTCCATTGATCGTTTTAATGTTTTAATATTAATCTACAATGTATAAAATACAAGAAATAAAGAAATAAAAAAACACTGAATGAGAAGGTGTGTCCAAACTTTTGACTGGTATGCAGTGATCAGTGATACTGCTCAGGTTCACAGTAAATAAAGATAAAAAAAAGTAGTGAATAAGCAGTGATATTACACATGGTGAATAAAGATGTGTTGCACATGGCAGTAATCAGATTGTATAAGTATTTTAATGTGTTGTGGGTTTTAGCATCTTTGTTATAAAATATACTCAACAGCTAAAGCTCGAATAAGATAAAGTATTAAAAATTAAACAGAAAACAATCGCAATTACTGGCACTTAAATCAGCTAGCTAACTATTTGACTACGTATCTGCTATTTTGTCCAAACAGACTGACAGACAAACAGACCGATGAACAGACTGACAGTCTAACAAATAGACAGACAAAATCTGTGTTTTTCAAAAACCCTAAACCCGCCCAGTAAATCCGATCATTAGCGCGGCTAGTTATTAGCTAGTTAGCTTTAGCAGCGTTCACACTGCTGTTCACTAGCTAACACTATATAGCGCTAAATAACACCAAATAATACTAAATAACACTAACTAATCACACATGTCTCATACCCAGTGAGCAGCAGGAGACTGTAACCTCGCTGTAAAAGCTCCACAGATCTTCAATTCTTTACTGAATCCGAAACTAAAACAGGCTAAACCGGGCAAAACACTGAGACTTCCGTTTGTTTCCGGTCTATGTCAAAATAAAAGCTCCAGTGTAAAACACAACGAGAAATACTGTATAATGAAAAAACTCAACAAACAAACACGCTTATCAATTAATAAAATATGTAAAGAAAAGAAAATACTATCAATCAAAAAATATGAATCGCACAATTAAACAACAATTTAATAGTAATTAATATAATTGTACATGATATCACTATATTGATATATTCAGTATTGGCAAGTAGAGATTTTTTAATTGAAACTATTTGAATGTCCCAAAGATTTTGAGTCAGTTGGTTTTGAATATCTGCTAATAACAAGACCAAGATAAAATAAAAAAAGAAAGAACACATTCAAACTGTCCACTAAGGTTTTTGTAATTCATGTTTAATATTAGTATCAAAACTTACCATTTTAAGTAGAAAATAAACAAGTACTAGATAGCCATATGAATGATTGCTATGTAAATATGCATCTTTTCTTAAAAAATGATCTAAAAAATGCCTGGCTAGATATTTTACTTTATTATATAATATCTCAGTGTAGCCTTTGATGCTTTTATAATGAGAATGTTTTAATGTGTTGAGTCACTCAGCTTAACTGAGAGCTTTATTGAAGGAAATAAACACTAGTTTAGCTGCATATATTACTTTTTCAGCATATTCCAACTTGTGTGAGAGGAAGAAAGCGCCTAAGAGTCAAATGAAGTGTGAATGAAAGTAGTAGATGTCCTCAGCCCACTCATTATCCACTGGGGTTCCCCAGGGCTCGGTACTGGCACCCCTTCTCTTCTCCATATACACCACCTCTCTAGGTCAGGTTATCTGGTTGGTGACCATACATCTCCTTTACACACCATGTGACCTCAGTTGCTCAATCCTTAGTAGATCCAGTGATGTACAGGAGAAAAACACACACAAAATAAAACAGTTGTGAAAATAATAATTTATCCCAGAATTAGAGGTTTTCTTTTAAAACCCTATTCATTGCTCCATTGAAAATCGAGGTTAAGAATATTGTGATTATAACAAAATAATGACACATCTCTGCATATAGATAGATAGATAGATAGATAGATAGATAGATAGATAGATAGATAGATAGATAGATAGATAGATAGATAGATAGATACTTTATTTATCCCGAAGGAAATTTAGGCATCCAGCAGCAACAACACAATACAATAAGCAGTGCAGTAGATGTTGCTAATGGTCATTAAATAATTCAATAAATAACAGAGCAAAGTGCAATGTGCAATGACTTTGATCATGAAAGTGACTGATGTGACATAGAAATATAATATAAATATGCATCTGTAACAAATTTAGTTCTAAAAAGAGAATGTGAAAATGTGAATACCCAATCATGAGTAAAATGTACTTGAATGTAAGTGAGGTTGGGGAAGTGTTAGTGTAAATAATTAAGTGGTTGAATAATGTCCATGTGGTGTGACTGGATTAAACTCAGTCAGTAGCAGCATCCCGTCCCCGATGGGAGGAGTTAAAGAGTCTGATGGCTCTCGGGATGAAGGATTTTCTGAGTCTGTCTGTTGTGCAGCTCTGTGACAGCAGTCTGCCACTGAACACACTCCTCTGCTTCATGATGGTGGTGTAAAGTGGGTGACTATCATTGTTCATGATAGAAAGCAGTTTATCCAAAGTCCTTCTCTCAGCTATTGTAACCAGAGAGTCCAGCTCCATTCCAACCACTGCCCCGGCCCTCCTGACCAGCTTGTCCAGTCGTGATGCATCTCTCCTCTTCATGTTGCCTCCCCAGCACACCACAGCGTAGAAGAGAATGCTGGCCACGATTGATTGGTAGAACATCTGCAGAAGCTTCTTACAGATGTTAAAGGACCGCAGTCTCCTCAGGAAATAGAGCCGACTCTGTCCCTTCCTGTAAAGGGTGCCTGTATTTGTTGACCAATCCAGTTTGTCGTCCAGCAGCAGACCAAGGTACTTGTAGGTCTTTACTGTCTCCACATCAACCCCCTCGATGGAGACTGGCTGCAAGGGTAGTCCAGACCTACGAAAGTCCACCACCATCTCCTTGGTCTTGGATATGTTCAACTGCAGTTGGTTCAGTCGGCACCAAGCAACAAAGTCATCCACCTGTCTCCTGTACTCCTCTTCCTGACCACCCTTGACACACCCAACAATGGCAGTGTCATCCGAGAATTTCTGCAGATGGCACATCTCAGAGTTGTACTGGAAGTCTGATGTGTAGAGAGTGAAAAGGAAGGTGGGAGAGCACAGTCCCCTGTGGTGCTCCAGTGCTACTGACCACAGTCTCAGATGTACTGTCAGTGAGCCTCACATACTGTGGTCTGCAGGTGAGGTAGTCTGTGATCCAGGACACCAGGTGAGGATCCACATGCATCTTCACCAGCTTGTCTCTGAGAAGTGGAGGCTGGATGGTGTTAAAAGCACTGGAGAAATAAAAAAAACATGATTCTCACAGCACTACTGCCCTTGTCAAGATGAGAATAGGTTCGGTGGAGGAGGTAGATAATGGCATCCTCAACACCAATCTTCTCCCGATATGCAAAGGGGGAGAAACAGTCTTACCGGCCTGAAGTCATTGATCTCACCGGGACGAGGTTTCTTGGGAACAGGGACCAGGCATGAGGTTTTCCACAGCGTTGGAACCCTCCCCAACTGCAGGCTCATGTTGAAGATGTTCGACAGGGGTTATCCAAGTTCAAAGGCACAAGCCTTGAGAAGTCTTGGGCTCACCTCGTCAGGTCCAGCTGATTTCCTTGAGCGAAGTCTCCTCAGTGCCCCTGTGACCTGGTCTGCAGAGAGGTATATAGCTCTGGGAAGTCCCTAAAATACACCCTTGTGTTAGATTAGTAGTTTGCTGTGCTCACAAAAAGAGCCTATTTACTGTATATATTAGAAAATTTGAGTTTGTTTACATTGGTTTTACTAAAATCTGCTGAAAAAGTAAACACAATGAGCCGGCTGAGTGGGCTGTGGTGAGAATTTAGTGCTGTTTCTGGAACATATGCAAGCTTGGTCACTCCAAAACCACATTATCAAATTCAGCATGTAGAATCATTTCATATCCAGATGGTTTAAAGCTAAGAAAACCAGCACAAACAAAAGTTCTTTCCAAACCAAACCGAGGTTGCACAGTGTGTCATACCACAAACGGCCTGGAGCAGGAAGAGGGAAGCAGCCACAGGATCAGGATTGGGAAAACTGCCTTGGATGCATTTATTCTAACTGATAGCATAATTATATTTTGACTTGTAATGGTAGTAAGGCTAGGTAAAATAATAAAACTCATGTCTCAATATGTGGCAGAGAAATGTTGATATATGAAATATATCAATATGATATGAAATTGTGGTGACTGGCACGACGGACAGTGATCTACCATGGAATGGCTTTGTGGTGTTTCTACGATTGTGTTGTAGTTGGTTTCACTCTCCAGTGCTTTAAGCAACAGTAAGCCATTAATAAAGAGCTTCTTTGAAAACATGCTGCTCATGTGGATCTTTCCTCCTGCTTGACTCAATATGATGAAACCTTAACCTTAATTATCAGTATTTTTATAACACTAAATTTAACACATATGGTATGTTTAAATAGTAAATAGCTAATTGTGTATCTAAGCAGACCTTTAACTGATTTAATAAACTGCGCTGGATTAAGTCGTTTGAGATGATGAAATAAAGTTGTTATTCTGCTCCTTTAGTTACGATGTTTCTACAAATATTTGCATAGAATTGTACACCATTTCCACACTAACCTATGTACCTATATACTATATTTTTGGAAATAAATCAGATTCAAATGGTAACCTGCGTAGCAGCCATACTATTTTTTTTTAATTATATATAAAATGGTTTTAAATATGTTTACAATATATTGCCCGTGGACCCTTTTGTGAGTATTTGCTAGATTGATCTCTTATTATAAACCATCTCAATTAGATCACAGGATACAGGTTTCATTTCAGCAGAGCCAGACCGTCCTGGACCCTCGTTACGCTGTTTTCCCTCATATCAATCAAAAGATGAAACAAAACTATTTTTAGGACATGAAAAGTGGAAAAAGACAAGATAAAGTGCACAAACAGCAGTCAGGTAAACCTGTGATCATTCTTTTCAAGGCTGGATTTTTATTAAATAGTCTAAGAGCCAAAGACATAATTATAGGTGCACAACTGTTCTCCACAATCTTAAAAGCTTCTTAAACATACTTAAACCAAACTTTGAGCAGAAAAATAGTGAACTAATAGTTTTACACTGTATATTCATTTAACTCCACCAAACACACAATAGACTCTAAAAATACCCTACTATTCCATTTTAACTTACTAACTTTGGTTTATTTGTCATTTTTATTACACTTTAAACAGTGAAGCTGTTACAGATGCCTGGACCAAACCATTGCACCATCTCTAAGGTAGAGAATAAACAGCTAAATTCACTTATTTTGTGTATTCCACCTTAAGTGCTGCCTCTGTTGCAAATTGTTACAGTGTTCATCAGCTGCTTATTTATTTTTAATTTAAGTGTTAAGTGTGTTTCTTATTCTTATAGCTATTCCACATTACATTCTACATAATTGTGGTAAACTAAGAGAGGCGTTAATGGGGTTATATAAATTCTGATCTACCATTACAAACAATAATATATATAAAATAATGTACACACAGACAAAATGTGTTAAGAATTTATTTTCCAGCTTACATTGTTCTATTTGTTCTATTAAAAATCATTAAATACACTATTCACTGTCCATGAGTCAACATAGAACCTGTTAATTCACATTGTCACCAGTGTGAATGGTCATTATGCACCACAGTATAAACATCCAGCAGCCTGTTTAGTAGAATTTTATTATTATCTTGAACATAAAGGTGCTAAATGGTTATTTATAAAAGTGATATGTGAGTATGAAGAACATTTTAAATGTTTATATAACCTTCATCAGATATAAATGTTCCACACACTCTTTAAAACACTGTTCCCAACATGGATCTTCTACAGCATCACCCAACAAAACGCTTTGTAGTCTCTTTATTTGTGTTGGCTTTTACATCATTTAAACTCTCCAGCAGTTCGACTCGTAAAAAAGTATACATGCACGGAAAAATACAGAACTGTACTCTAACTGATTCACCAGTTCAATAGTCAGAAAAAAAGATCATGGCATAATAAATATGAAGTATCACACTCCTGTTCTCAAATGTTAGGCAGCTGTTTCAGATCAGCAGTTGAAGATAGAGTTGACTCTTTGGATGCGAATGACTTTCCTCGAGCTGAAACTGTACTCAAACTGAGTCTGCTCGTGGTAGAAGGACAGGTATCCTGTTTAAAGAGGGACACAGACAGAAAAATACATATTTTAAAATGAGAAAGCACTTTAAGATTGAGGTACTCATATTGAGTTTTTAATGTTGTCGCTGTCACACAAAAACCTTGCATCTCCAAATTGGCCCCCTAACTTTCAATTAAAACCAGCATAAGTAGATCTTATTCCAGTTAATTTTGAAACATTACTATGGGAACATATGATTTATATGATAATTAAATTTTATGAAATTCCCTTTAGGGATATGGATGATAAGAAACAGATCAACAAACTGAATTATTAGATAATAACATTAATCTAAACTCCACTAAATGTTTTTGGCTTGCTTTATTGTCTTCAGTCTAAACAAACTCTCCAGTATTATGTTTTATACAGTGTTATAAAACATTCAGTATAAAAAAAAATCATCATATTCCACATATACAGAATGTTTTTGTTATAAGATCAACTAATATTAATTATTCAGTAACCCCTTACAAAACATGGTTTACTTATAATAATTCATAACTCACAAACACTTTTAAAATACATTTTTTGGTATAAACTGTAAATGCATATCAAAACTTTAACTGAACTCTTCTTGTCACTACAAAATCAAATTGTTGGGAACAGTACATGTGTAATATAAACACACTATACATTAAATTATTGTATTAATTTAATAAGGTTCCATTTACATGTTCATTTCACTAATTAAGCCCAGCATAGTTTCAAAGCTTGAGTAATAATATTTTTCCTGTATTTTTTATTTTGAAACACAATATCTACAAAACCTATATCTATATATAATATGTATATATACAAAATCTATATTAATAGCAGAGCATGGCTTACCGTAGTGATAGGCTGCAGCATCCACCTCATCTCCTATTCCAGGAAAGTTATCCTCTATAGATCTTGGATATCCACTATCCATGATGCCTTTCTGTTCATCATAGCTGAGGATGAGAGATAAAGTCAGTGAGCTCTACTTTACTCTACTGTATTCGAGTCTAAACTTTAGAAGAAATCTAAAGAATCTCCAGCATTTTATTTTTGTTATTATAGTTTTTTTCTGAGTAAAATCCACTGCATACCTCCAGTAGTCCTCATCTGCAAACAGCAGAGTCTTGCCCGTGTCTCGGATGTAAACCGCAGCATCTATTTTGCGGATGGATTTGGGAAGCCCCAGCTTGTGGATATATTTTGGATAACCCTCCACCAGAGTGTAACCATTCAGAGCCCACATTTTGATACCTTCAGAGCGTAACAAATGTAAATGTAAGAGTTATTTAAAGTACATGGTGATCATGTTCATAGGCGTAGGAACCGGGGGGGATAATATTAGAAACAGGTGGATTTGTCCCCCCCAAAAATGATATCAGTTCGCTCAGGTCAGCTGTACTATTAATGAGGAGACAGACCGGACCAATCACGGAGCCGGTTCAGGTATTAAGTCACGCCTCTCAGTAGAAACAGCCAATCAGCTTGCTGGTTTTGCGGCGCGCGGAGCAGAGGCAGTTTGCTGTTGGGGAAGCCCCGCCCCCTCGCTGTGAGATTTAGCAGCGGGATCGGGACGCAGCAGCTTCAGCTGATTTTAAAACAGATCTGGATATACGGAGATTTTACTAACAGAAAGGTAACGATAGGCTAACCACTTCAACTGTGATGATATGTTTCTGATAGCTGGTTAAAAATACACGTCTCTTATCAAAGATCTTAGCTTATCTTTGGAATTAGCTAGATTGGGAGTCAGGGTTAAAGGAAAAAAATAAAATATATATGTAATGTTTCCCTGTACCTGATCAGCTAATCACTTTAATTTTCAAACTGTTTATTCATTTAGGATTACAGGACTTACTGTGAGCTATAATGAACGAAAATTGATTTAACTAACTAGTTATCTAGAAGCTGGATGTAGATGATCGCCAGAATTTCGTACAGTACTTTAAGTTGGTAGTTTAAAGCAGTTACTTAACCCCGATCACTGCCCTAAACTAGTGTTTTCCACCTGATCAGCTAATAAACAGTCATTTACTGAGTTTACCTGTTAAAATCCTTTAGCCCCCTATGGAGCCTAAATTAATCATGTATATCCACCAGAGAGAGCTCTAGAATATGCAGAACAGTGTTAATATGCAGTAGAATATATAAGAACTGGGTTGAGAAACACTGCTGTAACCTGACTTCTGTTCATTTGTATTTCACAGTAAGACCACATATCCTGACGTTTATAAAAGTCTCTATGAAACGTAAAGTTACATTCTTTTACATAAAAGGACACCATCTTAAGAAGAGCTCTCAGTAGAAAAAAATAAAAGTGCAGGAGAAAATGTAAATATACAACAGAATTGACATGCCAATACATAATAATAATAATAATAATAATAATAATAATAATAATAATAATAATAATAACAATAATAATAATCTGTTATATTATTTTAAATATTAGGTGATAACTGAAAATTTTTGTCATATGTACATAATTCAGACATTGCTTGCATAATTTTTAGTTGTATGTAATGTTTAGGTTGTAAAATCACCTTATAATAATAATTTACTTTTAATTAAAAGTAATTTCCACAAATGTTGTTCTAGGAAACAATTGGGTGGGCTTGGGTTCATATTGGCAAATGTGTCCCCCCCAATATCAAGCCCGCTCCTACGCCCTTGATCATGTTACACAGATAAGAGAATGTAGAATTAGAAGTCTTATTGGATGTAGCTTGGAGCATTGCCGAGCAGCCAGCGCACTCGGAGGAAAGCGCAGCGGCTCGGTTCCGGTACATCAGCTCACAGACGCCCTGTGCTGCGGGGATCACCCTAAGAGTGATGTGGGGAGAGAGCGCCATCTACCCACCCGGAGGGAGCAGGGCCAATTGTGCTCCCTCTGAGCGCCACCAGCTTGATGGTAAAGCTGCATGAGCGGGATTCGAACCTGTGACCTCCCGCTCATAGTGGCAGCACTTTAGACAGTTGGACCACTCTGCGCCCCTTAAATAATTGATTTTAACAGTAATTTTATTTTTTTTTCAGTCATAAATTCTCGGATGCATTGAAAATGGGGGTTACCCTCAATGTATTCCTAAGTAAAAAAATAAATGTTGATTGATTACAATGTTTACAATAAAAATATAATAACTAATATTATTAGCCAACAACTGCTGATATAATAATAATAATAATAATAATAATAATAATAATAATAGTAATAATAATAATAACAGTAGCAGCTTGCCAAGCCCAAAACAGAGCTCACTGGTTATCGTTATTAACATTATGTTCATTATATTTAACACACCACTGAATATGATGACAATGTCTTTCTCTGGATTCTCATAAGCTGCATCCACTTTCTTGGGGATGTACGGCCAGGTGGTTTTAATGGGGGTCTGCTCAGGCTCCACCATCTGCGGGTGCAGCCGCCAGTAGAAACTGCCAGGAGGAGGAGAATTACAGTATGATTATATTCTTCATGAGAAAAGAGATAGCTGTGAAAGCATCAACTGGGCTATTTCTGTTTATAAATAAATTAAATTGTTTTAAAACCCCATTTGAGTTTTTAAATGTCTTCATCATTTTTGACCCCTAGACTCCAAACATCTCGTGATTAAACCTCACCTGTCTTTGAAAATTATGATCTCTCCACGGAGTTCTGTCATGGCATCGAAGGTCAGCATAGGGTCACACTTGTTTGGAGCTATAGGTTTGGGTTTGACTTTTCTGTGGTCGGGGTTTGGCCCTGAAATTCAGCCAAAACAATGAGGAGAATAAAAATAGTTTTAGTTGGGCTGAAGCAAAAAATAAAGACCCAAAAATCTGGAGTACTATAATTCAAAACAACTTATACGCCAAAAAACTCTATTAAATGAACTTAGATTTTCATTATAATACGTTTGAATATGCTTTACTTCTAATTAACAAAAATTTACTGCAAACAAATTATTTCAGTATATTCAACGTATCCAGGCATACAGTGCACCTGTTTAATGTGTTTACCGTAAAGGGACTGAATGCCTTTAATGTCATCATCAGAGAGAGGGAACCCGCGGGAGTAGGAATACACTGGGAACATCAGCGCTCCAGGATCAGAAGAGTGAGCCATACCGAGGGCGTGGCCAAATTCATGAGTCGCAACCAAGAACAGGTTAAAAGCTACAAGAGAAGGATGAGTGAAATGTGAGAAAAATATACTTGATCATTTAATGGAACTCTTTTAGTTACCATTACTGTATTAGAGAGTGTAACACAACTATACAATACCCTGTGAGTCTTTTGTCCATGTTTCATCTTCATCAAAGTGTGTGTCACCACCTATGCCTTTTCCTGGTGGGTAAGCATGGGCAAGGAGTCCCTCGGGCCCATCAAATGGATTAAAGTCTCCATGTTCTGTCAATCAGATCACAGGGAAATGAATTAAGTCAGGCCCTTATTTAAGGTTTGCCCTGGGTTATCTTTCTGTGCCATATTATCTTTTTTATTTATATTGTATTTGTAAATAGGCATGCTTAAAAATAAAGTTGCTTCAAATGGTCAATATAACCTCCAGATTTCATCATACCTCTCCTTCCAAAGCTGATCATAATGTCAGCATTCCCTTCATGTAGCTTCTTAAACTTCAGAGGAGTCACATCACTCCAGACCTTCAGAGCATTGTGGACAGCTCGGTCCACGTCATCCTTGTCCAGATCAGGAGTGTAGTTTGTGATCCTGAGTGAAAATAAACAGATCAGCCGTAACATTATAACCACTGACAGGTGAAAAAAATAATAATAATAATGTGGCTACAGCACACTGAGGCGACAAATTAGCTCAAATTATATAAGCAAATTCAACCTATCCAGGCTTGCAGTGTATATTTTTATCTCCAGTATATGTGACTGCATGAATAACAACCATGCAAAACTGTTGTTGTTTATATAACACATAATTGTTAATATGACACAAGTCCTGATTTGACACTGATTGATTACATCCGGTGTTAATGAAAAAATGTGAATTCACAATTTAATAAGATTAAATATAATGATGACCTGAATGTCACAAGGTTGCTGTCCCACTTGATGTCTCTGGGGAAGTGATTATACTCAGCAACATCTGGCACGCCACATCTGGCCATGTTCATCAGATCCAGTGTGTTGTCGTCCAGCTTGCCTGTAACCTCCAGCCTGAAGAACGACTGCATCTCCCGGATTTTGTCGGCCATAATGTCTGATGATTTTGCTTTACCCAGGAGTCCAGCCTGTAGCCCATAATACCTCCGGAGATATCTCTACACAGAGCACAATCAACACACACTTTACAAAAGTTAAATATTTATTATCTTTATATATTATATGGTGTATTGTAATGTAAGGGATTGTCTCAGGATTAAACATTGAATATTTTACATATGTTATAAATTCAAAAGAATGATCAAAAAATATACTTGGCATAGTAACAATAATAATTAAAAAATAATTAAATAATTCCCTAATTATGGTTTAAGTGTCTATGGTTAGATTGTGTTTTTAATTTTTATTCTAGAATAAAATAGCTCTGCATCTTTTTAGTAAGAATAATTCATAATAAATGGAATACTAATCCAGCTCAGACTTTCTTTTTTTTTGCAGCTCTTAGCCAAGTTCTGAAGTCACAGAATATCAGACATTATATAAAATAACCCTGAATACACAGGAAAAGGTAGCTCTAAATTATGTCAGAGACCAATAGATAAGAGTCACGGGCTAATGTAGTGCTACATTATATAAACATCTTAAAAGGGGGAGTGTAGTTTACTCTAGTCTTTAAAACGGAATTAGAACTTTACTAAAATAGAATTAGTTAAATTATTAAGATATTAAAAAATAACTGTTTACTTATGTTATTTGGGAAAGAAGGAATGTTAATTAATACAGTGTAACATCATATAAGGACATGTCTCAATATATATTTTCTATCTACATTCACCTACATTTACATGAACAAACAAATAAAAAACATTTGGAAAATACATAATATAATAAATATAAATAAATATTATTTACTTACTATAAATTGGGTTTAATTATTGACAACTTCACAAAGGTAATTGAGAAAAGAAGAAAAAGTTCAAATCTGCCAAATCCTTCTCTTACCTCTGCTAATAGCCACTCGTCTGACCCCTCAGCAGTAAACAGCTTTGCTGAAGAATGTGCTACAGTCACTAGCAGCACAAATATAACTGAGATTTCCATGCTGACTGAGACTAACTGAGACTGAGGAGCACAGGGGCTTTATACTGCCCACCTCTGAGGACACTAACATGCTGTATGATTCATGGTAAAGTACCCTGGCCACTTCCTCCCATTCCAGCGGGAGAGAAGTGCTCACAGCAGTACTGTGGTCAAAAACCTGCTTTTAAAACACTTGAGTGTGCAATTACATCACTGACTTTCAAATATCAGTTTTTTTTATTTTCTTGTGAAAAAATAAAAGTCATTTAAGGAAATATAGTCAATTTAGAACAGATAATATTTATTTCATTCATGCAGTGGAGCTAACATCCAAAAAAAGGAGCAGTTTTCAGTTTTAGTCACACTCTCTTCAGGCTGGTTATGATGCCAGTCTTCTGTCTATTCATAACATCATCTAGACAGAAGTGGCACTCATGACTGTGATGCACTGACATGCTGCTGTGAGTAATGGCTGCTGCATGATCTCCAAACCAGGTCAAAAGTTACTAAAAATGTAAAACCCCAAATCAGAAAAGGTTGGGACTGTATGGAAAAGGCAGATACAATAAAAATACTTCAGTATTTGTAATATTTTATAATATTATAAAATATTATATAATAGTTTTATTTCACTGCAGATAATAAACCTGAAATATTTTATAATTTATCTGGCCAGCCTAATTTCATTTATTAATAAATAGCCAGTTCTGCATTTTAGGCCTACAACATTCCATAAAAAAGGGGGATAGGGTCAACAAAATGCTGGAAAAGTAAGTGAAATTATTAAAAGAGAACTAGATGAAATAGGGATAATTCACAGCCAACTTACATGCCTGGGTACAAAAAGAGCATTTTAGAGGGTAGAGATTCACCAAAACCTGTGAAAAAAAAACTAAAATTATGGAACAATTTCAGAAAAATGCTTCTCAACATAAAATTGGATTTCAGATGTTCCACCAACTAAAGTGCATAATATCTGACGGTCAGTATGGATACTGGTGATCTTCGGGCCCTCAGGCAACACTTTTTAGGGGAAGAAAAGTACATTCTTAACTGATGAAAGTCAGTGTAAAATTATTTTAAGTCATTTGGTATAATTTCTATTGGCAATATTAAAAACAACTGCCAGATTCATATTCTGTTCCCATCGTAAAACATTAATGCAGAAATTATCATTAGGCGCCTGTAAAGTTTCGTGCCATAGAAGTCAACGTAGGCCAAACTCCTTCCCCCGACAACCCAGAGGTCTGAAATCGTAATGTGTTGTCCGGATAGCACTTTTGAGGTTGCCTGTAAAATTTTGTGCCACAGAAGTCAACGTAGGCCAAACTCCTTCCCCCGACAACCCAGAGGTCTGAACTCGAAATATTTTTTCCAAATTGCACCACTGGTGTTGCTTGTAAAGTTTCTGAAGTCAACGTAGGCCAAACTCTTTCCCCCATCAACCCAAAGGTCTGAAATCGAAATATGTTGTCCAAATATCACCTTTGGTGTTGCCTGTAAAGTTTTGTGCCACAGAAGACAACGTAGGCCAAACTCCTTCCCCCGACAACCCTGAGGTCTGAAATTGTAATATGTTGTCAAAATCACACCTTTGGTAATGCCTGTAAAGTATCGTGCCACAGAAGTCAACGTAGGCCAAACTCCTTCCCCCGACAACCCACGAAACTTTATACGCACTATCAAAGGTGTGATTTTGACAACATATTACAATTTCAGACCTCTGGGTTGTCAGGGAAAGGAGTTTGGCCTACGTTGACTTCTGTGGCACGACACTTTACAAGCAAAACCAAAGGTGTGATTTGGACAACATATTGCAATTTCAGACCTCAGGGTTGTCGGGGGAAGGAGTTTGACCTACGTTGACTTCTGTGGCACGACACTTTACAAGCAAAACCAAAGGTGTGATTTGGACAACATATTGCAATTTCAGACCTCTGGGTTGTCGGGGGAAGGAGTTTGGCCTACGTTGACTTCTGTCGCACGAAACTTTACAGGCAACCTCAAATGTGCTATTTTGACAACATATTACAATTTCAGACCTCAGGGTTGTCGGGGGAAGGAGTTTGGCCTAAGTTGACTTCTGTGGCACGACACTTTACAAGCAACACCAAAGGTGTGATTTGGACAACATATTACAATTTGAGAACTCTGGGTTGTCGGGGGAAGGAGATTGGCCTACGTTGACTTATGTGGCACGACACTTTACAGGCAACCTCAAAAGTGCTATCCGGACAACTTATTATGATTTCAGACTTCTGGGTTGTCGGGGGAAGGAGTTTGGCCTACGTTGACTTCAGTAACACGAAACTTTACACACAACACCAGAAGTGGCATTTGGACAACATATTTCAGATTCAGACCTCTGGGATGTCGGGGGAAGGAGTTTGGCCTACGTTGACTTCTGTGGTATGAAACTTAACAGGCAACCTCAAATGTGCTATCCGGACAACATATTTCGATTTCAGACCTCTGGGTTGTTGGAGGAAGGAGTTTGGCCTACGTTGACTTCTGTGGTACGAAACTTTACACGCAACCTCAAATGTGCTATCCGGACAACATATTTCAATTTCAGACTTCTGGGTTGTCGGGGGAAGGAGTTTGGCCTACGTTGACTTCAGTAACACGAAACTTTACACACACCACCAGGAGTGCCATTTGGACAACATATTTCAATTTCAGACTTCTGGGTTGTCGGGGGAAGGAGTTTGGCCTACGTTGACTTCAGTAACACGAAACTTTACACACACCACCAGGAGTGCCATTTGGACAACATATTTCAATTTCAGACTTCTGGGTTGTCGGGGGAAGGAGTTTGGCCTACGTTGACTTCAGTAACACGAAACTTTACACACACCACCAGGAGTGCCATTTGGACAACATATTTCAATTTCAGACATCTGGGTTGTCCGGGGAAGGAGTTTGGCCTACGTTGACTTCTGTGGTATGAAACTTTACAGGCAACCTCAAATGTGCTATCCGGACAACATATTTCGATTTCAGACCTCTGGGTTGTCGGAGGAAGGAGTTTGGCCTACGTTGACTTCTGTGGTACGAAACTTTACACGCAACCTCAAATGTGCTATCCGGACAACATATTTCAATTTCAGACCTCTAGGTTGTCGGGGGAAGGAGTTTGGCCTACGTTGACTTCAGTAACACGAAACTTTACACACAACACCAGAAGTGGCATTTGGACAACATATTTCAATTTCAGACCTCTGGGATGTTGGGGGAAGGAGTTTGGCCTACGTTGACTTCTGTGGTACGAAACTTTACACGCAACCTCAAATGTGCTATTTTGACAACATATTACAATTTCAGCTTTCTGGGTTGTCTGGGGAAGGAGTTTGGCCTACGTTGACTTCTGTGGTACGAAACTTTACACGCAACCTCAAATGTGCTATTTTGACAACATATTACAATTTCAGACTTCTGGGTTGTCTGGGGACGGAGTTTGGCCTACGTTAACTTCTGTGGTATGAAACTTTACAGGCAACCTCAAATGTGCTATCCGGACAACATATTTCGATTTCAGACCTCTGGGTTGTCGGAGAAAGGAGTTTGGCCTACGTTGACTTCTGTGGTACGAAACTTTACACGCAACCTCAAATGTGCTATCCGGACAACATATTTCAATTTCAGACCTCTAGGTTGTCGGGGGAAGGAGTTTGGCCTACGTTGACTTCAGTAACACGAAACTTTCCACACAACACCAGAAGTGGCATTTGGACAACATATTTCAATTTCAGACCTCTGGGATGTTGGGGGAAGGAGTTTGGCCTACGTTGACTTCTGTGGTATGAAACTTTACAGGCAACCTCAAATGTGCTATCCGGACAACATATTTCGATTTCAGACCTCTGGGTTGTTGGAGGAAGGAGTTTGGCCTACGTTGACTTCTGTGGTACGAAACTTTACACGCAACCTCAAATGTGCTATCCGGACAACATATTTCAATTTCAGACTTCTGGGTTGTCGGAGGAAGGAGTTTGGCCTACGTTGACTTCTGTGGTACGAAACTTTACACGCAACCTCAAATGTGCTATCCGGACAACATATTTCGATTTCAGACCTCTGGGTTGTCGGAGGAAGGAGTTTGGCCTACGTTGACTTCTGTGGTACGAAACTTTACACGCAACCTCAAATGTGCTATCCGGACAACATATTTCAATTTCAGACCTCTAGGTTGTCGGGGGAAGGAGTTTGGCCTACGTTGACTTCAGTAACACGAAACTTTACACACAACACCAGAAGTGGCATTTGGACAACATATTTCAATTTCAGACCTCTGGGATGTTGGGGGAAGGAGTTTGGCCTACGTTGACTTCTGTGGTACGAAACTTTACACGCAACCTCAAATGTGCTATTTTGACAACATATTACAATTTCAGCTTTCTGGGTTGTCTGGGGAAGGAGTTTGGCCTACGTTGACTTCTGTGGTACGAAACTTTACACGCAACCTCAAATGTGCTATTTTGACAACATATTACAATTTCAGACTTCTGGGTTGTCTGGGGACGGAGTTTGGCCTACGTTAACTTCTGTGGTATGAAACTTTACAGGCAACCTCAAATGTGCTATCCGGACAACATATTTCGATTTCAGACCTCTGGGTTGTCGGAGAAAGGAGTTTGGCCTACGTTGACTTCTGTGGTACGAAACTTTACACGCAACCTCAAATGTGCTATCCGGACAACATATTTCAATTTCAGACTTCTGGGTTGTCGGGGGAAGGAGTTTGGCCTACGTTGACTTCAGTAACACGAAACTTTACACACAACACCAGAAGTGCCATTTGGACAACATATTTCAATTTCAGACATCTGGGTTGTCTGGGGAAGGAGTTTGGCCTACGTTGACTTCTGTGGTATGAAACTTTACAGGCAACCTCAAATGTGCTATCCGGACAACATATTTCGATTTCAGACCTCTGGGTTGTCGGAGGAAGGAGTTTGGCCTACGTTGACTTCTGTGGTACGAAACTTTACACGCAACCTCAAATGTGCTATCCGGACAACATATTTCGATTTCAGACCTCTGGGTTGTCGGAGGAAGGAGTTTGGCCTACGTTGACTTCTGTGGTACGAAACTTTACACGCAACCTCAAATGTGCTATCCGGACAACATATTTCGATTTCAGACCTCTGGGTTGTCGGAGGAAGGAGTTTGGCCTACGTTGACTTCTGTGGTACGAAACTTTACACGCAACCTCAAATGTGCTATCCGGACAACATATTTCGATTTCAGACCTCTGGGTTGTCAGAGGAAGGAGTTTGGCCTACGTTGACTTCTGTGGTACGAAACTTTACACGCAACCTCAAATGTGCTATCCGGACAACATATTTCGATTTCAGACCTCTGGGTTGTCGGAGGAAGGAGTTTGGCCTACGTTGACTTCTGTGGTACGAAACTTTACACGCAACCTCAAATGTGCTATCCGGACAACATATTTCAATTTCAGACCTCTAGGTTGTCGGGGGAAGGAGTTTGGCCTACGTTGACTTCAGTAACACGAAACTTTACACACAACACCAGAAGTGGCATTTGGACAACATATTTCAATTTCAGACCTCTGGGATGTTGGGGGAAGGAGTTTGGCCTACGTTGACTTCTGTGGTACGAAACTTTACACGCAACCTCAAATGTGCTATTTTGACAACATATTACAATTTCAGCTTTCTGGGTTGTCTGGGGAAGGAGTTTGGCCTACGTTGACTTCTGTGGTACGAAACTTTACACGCAACCTCAAATGTGCTATTTTGACAACATATTTCGATTTCAGACCTCTGGGTTGTCGGAGAAAGGAGTTTGGCCTACGTTGACTTCTGTGGTATGAAACTTTACAGGCAACCTCAAATGTGCTATCCGGACAACATATTTCGATTTCAGACCTCTGGGTTGTCGGAGAAAGGAGTTTGGCCTACGTTGACTTCTGTGGTACGAAACTTTACACGCAACCTCAAATGTGCTATCCGGACAACATATTTCGATTTCAGACCTCTGGGTTGTCGGAGAAAGGAGTTTGGCCTACGTTGACTTCTGTGGTACGAAACTTTACACGCAACCTCAAATGTGCTATCCGGACAACATATTTCAATTTCAGACCTCTAGGTTGTCGGGGGAAGGAGTTTGGCCTACGTTGACTTCAGTAACACGAAACTTTCCACACAACACCAGAAGTGGCATTTGGACAACATATTTCAATTTCAGACCTCTGGGATGTTGGGGGAAGGAGTTTGGCCTACGTTGACTTCTGTGGTACGAAACTTTACAGGCAACCTCAAATGTGCTATCCGGACAACATATTTCGATTTCAGACCTCTGGGTTGTTGGAGGAAGGAGTTTGGCCTACGTTGACTTCTGTGGTACGAAACTTTACACGCAACCTCAAATGTGCTATCCGGACAACATATTTCAATTTCAGACTTCTGGGTTGTCGGAGGAAGGAGTTTGGCCTACGTTGACTTCTGTGGTACGAAACTTTACACGCAACCTCAAATGTGCTATCCGGACAACATATTTCAATTTCAGACTTCTGGGTTGTCGGAGGAAGGAGTTTGGCCTACGTTGACTTCTGTGGTACGAAACTTTACACGCAACCTCAAATGTGCTATCCGGACAACATATTTCGATTTCAGACCTCTGGGTTGTTGGAGGAAGGAGTTTGGCCTACGTTGACTTCTGTGGTACGAAACTTTACACGCAACCTCAAATGTGCTATCCGGACAACATATTTCAATTTCAGACTTCTGGGTTGTCGGGGGAAGGAGTTTGGCCTACGTTGACTTCAGTAACACGAAACTTTACACACAACACCAGAAGTGCCATTTGGACAACATATTTCAATTTCAGACATCTGGGTTGTCTGGGGAAGGAGTTTGGCCTACGTTGACTTCTGTGGTACGAAACTTTACAGGCAACCTCAAATGTGCTATCCGGACAACATATTTCGATTTCAGACCTCTGGGTTGTCGGAGGAAGGAGTTTGGCCTACGTTGACTTCTGTGGTACGAAACTTTACACGCAACCTCAAATGTGCTATCCGGACAACATATTTCGATTTCAGACCTCTGGGTTGTCGGAGGAAGGAGTTTGGCCTACGTTGACTTCTGTGGTACGAAACTTTACACGCAACCTCAAATGTGCTATCCGGACAACATATTTCGATTTCAGACCTCTGGGTTGTCGGAGGAAGGAGTTTGGCCTACGTTGACTTCTGTGGTACGAAACTTTACACGCAACCTCAAATGTGCTATCCGGACAAAATATTTCGATTTCAGACCTCTGGGTTGTCGGAGGAAGGAGTTTGGCCTACGTTGACTTCTGTGGTACGAAACTTTACACGCAACCTCAAATGTGCTATCCGGACAACATATTTCAATTTCAGACCTCTAGGTTGTCGGGGGAAGGAGTTTGGCCTACGTTGACTTCAGTAACACGAAACTTTACACACAACACCAGAAGTGGCATTTGGACAACATATTTCAATTTCAGACCTCTGGGATGTTGGGGGAAGGAGTTTGGCCTACGTTGACTTCTGTGGTACGAAACTTTACACGCAACCTCAAATGTGCTATTTTGACAACATATTACAATTTCAGCTTTCTGGGTTGTCTGGGGAAGGAGTTTGGCCTACGTTGACTTCTGTGGTACGAAACTTTACACGCAACCTCAAATGTGCTATTTTGACAACATATTACAATTTCAGACTTCTGGGTTGTCTGGGGACGGAGTTTGGCCTACGTTAACTTCTGTGGTATGAAACTTTACAGGCAACCTCAAATGTGCTATCCGGACAACATATTTCGATTTCAGACCTCTGGGTTGTCGGAGAAAGGAGTTTGGCCTACGTTGACTTCTGTGGTACGAAACTTTACACGCAACCTCAAATGTGCTATCCGGACAACATATTTCGATTTCAGACCTCTGGGTTGTCGGAGAAAGGAGTTTGGCCTACGTTGACTTCAGTAACACGAAACTTTCCACACAACACCAGAAGTGGCATTTGGACAACATATTTCAATTTCAGACCTCTGGGATGTTGGGGGAAGGAGTTTGGCCTACGTTGACTTCTGTGGTATGAAACTTTACAGGCAACCTCAAATGTGCTATCCGGACAACATATTTCGATTTCAGACCTCTGGGTTGTTGGAGGAAGGAGTTTGGCCTACGTTGACTTCTGTGGTACGAAACTTTACACGCAACCTCAAATGTGCTATCCGGACAACATATTTCAATTTCAGACTTCTGGGTTGTCGGAGGAAGGAGTTTGGCCTACGTTGACTTCTGTGGTACGAAACTTTACACGCAACCTCAAATGTGCTATCCGGACAACATATTTCAATTTCAGACTTCTGGGTTGTCGGAGGAAGGAGTTTGGCCTACGTTGACTTCTGTGGTACGAAACTTTACACGCAACCTCAAATGTGCTATCCGGACAACATATTTCGATTTCAGACCTCTGGGTTGTCGGAGGAAGGAGTTTGGCCTACGTTGACTTCTGTGGTACGAAACTTTACACGCAACCTCAAATGTGCTATCCGGACAACATATTTCAATTTCAGACCTCTAGGTTGTCGGGGGAAGGAGTTTGGCCTACGTTGACTTCAGTAACACGAAACTTTCCACACAACACCAGAAGTGGCATTTGGACAACATATTTCAATTTCAGACCTCTGGGATGTTGGGGGAAGGAGTTTGGCCTACGTTGACTTCTGTGTTATGAAACTTTACAGGCAACCTCAAATGTGCTATCCGGACAACATATTTCGATTTCAGACCTCTGGGTTGTTGGAGGAAGGAGTTTGGCCTACGTTGACTTCTGTGGTACGAAACTTTACACGCAACCTCAAATGTGCTATCCGGACAACATATTTCAATTTCAGACTTCTGGGTTGTCGGAGGAAGGAGTTTGGCCTACGTTGACTTCTGTGGTACGAAACTTTACACGCAACCTCAAATGTGCTATCCGGACAACATATTTCGATTTCAGACCTCTGGGTTGTCGGAGGAAGGAGTTTGGCCTACGTTGACTTCTGTGGTACGAAACTTTACACGCAACCTCAACTGTGCTATCCGGACAACATATTTCGATTTCAGACCTCTGGGTTGTCGGAGAAAGGAGTTTGGCCTACGTTGACTTCTGTGGTACGAAACTTTACACGCAACCTCAAATGTGCTATCCGGACAACATATTTCAATTTCAGACCTCTAGGTTGTCGGGGGAAGGAGTTTGGCCTACGTTGACTTCAGTAACACGAAACTTTCCAAACAACACCAGAAGTGGCATTTGGACAACATATTTCAATTTCAGACCTCTGGGATGTTGGGGGAAGGAGTTTGGCCTACGTTGACTTCTGTGGTATGAAACTTTACAGGCAACCTCAAATGTGCTATCCGGACAACATATTTCGATTTCAGACCTCTGGGTTGTTGGAGGAAGGAGTTTGGCCTACGTTGACTTCTGTGGTACGAAACTTTACACGCAACCTCAAATGTGCTATCCGGACAACATATTTCAATTTCAGACTTCTGGGTTGTCGGAGGAAGGAGTTTGGCCTACGTTGACTTCTGTGGTACGAAACTTTACACGCAACCTCAAATGTGCTATCCGGACAACATATTTCAATTTCAGACTTCTGGGTTGTCGGAGGAAGGAGTTTGGCCTACGTTGACTTCTGTGGTACGAAACTTTACACGCAACCTCAAATGTGCTATCCGGACAACATATTTCGATTTCAGACCTCTGGGTTGTCGGAGGAAGGAGTTTGGCCTACGTTGACTTCTGTGGTACGAAACTTTACACGCAACCTCAAATGTGCTATCCGGACAACATATTTCAATTTCAGACCTCTAGGTTGTCGGGGGAAGGAGTTTGGCCTACGTTGACTTCAGTAACACGAAACTTTCCACACAACACCAGAAGTGGCATTTGGACAACATATTTCAATTTCAGACCTCTGGGATGTTGGGGGAAGGAGTTTGGCCTACGTTGACTTCTGTGTTATGAAACTTTACAGGCAACCTCAAATGTGCTATCCGGACAACATATTTCGATTTCAGACCTCTGGGTTGTTGGAGGAAGGAGTTTGGCCTACGTTGACTTCTGTGGTACGAAACTTTACATGCAACCTCAAATTTGCTATCCGGACAACATATTTCAATTTCAGACCTCTAGGTTGTCGAGGAAGGAGTTTGGCCTACGTTGACTTCTGTGGTACGAAACTTTACAGGCAACCTCAAATGTGCTATCCGGACAACATATTTCGATTTCAGACCTCTGGGTTGTCGGAGGAAGGAGTTTGGCCTACGTTGACTTCTGTGGTACGAAACTTTACACACAACACCAGAAGTGCCATTTGGACAACATATTTCAATTTCAGACTTCTGGGTTGTCGGGGGAAGGAGTTTGGCCTACGTTGACTTCAGTAACACGAAACTTTACACACAACACCAGAAGTGCCATTTGGACAACATATTTCAATTTCAGACATCTGGGTTGTTTGGGGAAGGAGTTTGGCCTACGTTGACTTCTGTGGTATGAAACTTTACAGGCAACCTCAAATGTGCTATCCGGACAACATATTTCGATTTCAGACCTCTGGGTTGTTGGAGGAAGGAGTTTGGCCTACGTTGACTTCTGTGGTACGAAACTTTACACGCAACCTCAAATGTGCTATCCGGACAACATATTTCGATTTCAGACTTCTGGGTTGTCGGAGGAAGGAGTTTGGCCTACGTTGACTTCTGTGGTACGAAACTTTACACGCAACCTCAAATGTGCTATCCGGACAACATATTTCGATTTCAGACCTCTGGGTTGTCGGAGGAAGGAGTTTGGCCTACGTTGACTTCTGTGGTACGAAACTTTACACGCAACCTCAAATGTGCTATTTTGACAACATATTACAATTTCAGACTTCTGGGTTGTCTGGGGACGGAGTTTGGCCTACGTTAACTTCTGTGGTATGAAACTTTACAGGCAACCTCAAATGTGCTATCCGGACAACATATTTCGATTTCAGACCTCTGGGTTGTCGGAGAAAGGAGTTTGGCCTACGTTGACTTCTGTGGTACGAAACTTTACACGCAACCTCAAATGTGCTATCCGGACAACATATTTCGATTTCAGACCTCTGGGTTGTCGGAGGAAGGAGTTTGGCCTATGTTGACTTCTGTGGTATGAAACTTTACAGGGAACCTCAAATGTGCTATCCGGACAACATATTTCAATTTCAGACATCTGTGTTGTCTGGGGAAGGAGTTTGGCCTACGTTGACTTCAGTAACACGAAACTTTACACACAACACCAGAAGTGGCATTTGGACAACATATTTCAATTTCAGACCTCTCGGATGTTGGGGGAAGGAGTTTGGCCTACGTTGACTTCTGTGGTATGAAACTTTACAGGCAACCTCAAATGTGCTATCCGGACAACATATTTCGATTTCAGACCTCTGGGTTGTTGGAGGAAGGAGTTTGGCCTACGTTGACTTCTGTGGTACGAAACTTTACACGCAACCTCAAATGTGCTATCCGGACAACATATTTCAATTTCAGACTTCTGGGTTGTCGGGGGAAGGAGTTTGGCCTACGTTGACTTCAGTAACACGAAACTTTACACACAACACCAGAAGTGCCATTTGGACAACATATTTCAATTTCAGACATCTGGGTTGTCTGGGGAAGGAGTTTGGCCTACGTTGACTTCTGTGGTATGAAACTTTACAGGCAACCTCAAATGTGCTATCCGGACAACATATTTCGATTTCAGACCTCTGGGTTGTCGGAGGAAGGAGTTTGGCCTACGTTGACTTCTGTGGTACGAAACTTTACACGCAACCTCAAATGTTCTATCCGGACAACATATTTCGATTTCAGACCTCTGGGTTGTCGGAGGAAGGAGTTTGGCCTACGTTGACTTCTGTGGTACGAAACTTTACAGGCAACCTCAAATGTGCTATCCGGACAACATATTTCGATTTCAGACCTCTGGGTTGTCGGAGAAAGGAGTTTGGCCTACGTTGACTTCTGTGGTACGAAACTTTACACGCAACCTCAAATGTGCTATCCGGACAACATATTTCGATTTCAGACCTCTGGGTTGTCGGAGGAAGGAGTTTGGCCTACGTTGACTTCTGTGGTACGAAACTTTACAGGGAACCTCAAATGTGCTATCCGGACAACATATTTCAATTTCAGACATCTGTGTTGTCTGGGGAAGGAGTTTGGCCTACGTTGACTTCAGTAACACGAAACTTTACACACAACACCAGAAGTGGCATTTGGACAACATATTTCAATTTCAGACCTCTGGGATGTTGGGGGAAGGAGTTTGGCCTACGTTGACTTCTGTGGTACGAAACTTTACACGCAACCTCAAATGTGCTATCCGGACAACATATTTCAATTTCAGACTTCTGGGTTGTCGGGGGAAGGAGTTTGGCCTACGTTGACTTCAGTAACACGAAACTTTGCCCACAACACCAGAAGTGGCATTTGGACAACATATTTCAATTTCAGACATCTGGGTTGTCTGGGGAAGGAGTTTGGCCTACGTTGACTTCTGTGGTACGAAACTTTACATGCAACCTCAATTGTGCTATACGGACAACATATTTCAATTTCAGACCTCTAGGTTGTCGGGGGAAGGAGTTTGGCCTACGTTGACTTCTGTGGTACGAAACTTTACAGGCAACCTCAAATGTGCTATCCGGACAACATATTTCAATTTCAGACTTCTGGGTTGTCGGGGGAAGGAGTTTGGCCTACGTTGACTTCTGTGGTACGAAACTTTACATGCAACCTCAAATGTGCTATCCGGACAACATATTTCGATTTCAGACATCTGTGTTGTCTGGGGAAGGAGTTTGGCCTACGTTGACTTCAGTAACACGAAACTTTACAAACAACACCAGAAGTGGCATTTGGACAACATATTTCAATTTCAGACCTCTGGGATGTTGGGGGAAGGAGTTTGGCCTACGTTGACTTCTGTGGTACGAAACTTTACACGCAACCTCAAATGTGCTATCCGGACAACATATTTCAATTTCAGACTTCTGGGTTGTCGGGGGAAGGAGTTTGGCCTACGTTGACTTCAGTAACACGAAACTTTGACCACAACACCAGAAGTGGCATTTGGACAACATATTTCAATTTCAGACATCTGGGTTGTCTGGGGAAGGAGTTTGGCCTACGTTGACTTCTGTGGTACGAAACTTTACATCCAACCTCAATTGTGCTATACGGACAACATATTTCAATTTCAGACCTCTAGGTTGTCGGGGGAAGGAGTTTGGCCTACGTTGACTTCTGTGGTACGAAACTTTACAGGCAACCTCAAATGTGCTATTTTGACAACATATTACAATTTCAGACTTCTGGGTTGTCTGGGGACGGAGTTTGGCCTACGTTAACTTCTGTGGTATGAAACTTTACAGGCAACCTCAAATGTGCTATCCGGACAACATATTTCGATTTCAGACCTCTGGGTTGTCGGAGAAAGGAGTTTGGCCTACGTTGACTTCTGTGGTACGAAACTTTACACGCAACCTCAAATGTGCTATCCGGACAACATATTTCGATTTCAGACCTCTGGGTTGTCGTAGGAAGGAGTTTGGCCTATGTTGACTTCTGTGGTATGAAACTTTACAGGGAACCTCAAATGTGCTATCCGGACAACATATTTCAATTTCAGACATCTGTGTTGTCTGGGGAAGGAGTTTGGCCTACGTTGACTTCAGTAACACGAAACTTTACACACAACACCAGAAGTGGCATTTGGACAACATATTTCAATTTCAGACCTCTCGGATGTTGGGGGAAGGAGTTTGGCCTACGTTGACTTCTGTGGTATGAAACTTTACAGGCAACCTCAAATGTGCTATCCGGACAACATATTTCGATTTCAGACCTCTGGGTTGTTGGAGGAAGGAGTTTGGCCTACGTTGACTTCTGTGGTACGAAACTTTACACGCAACCTCAAATGTGCTATCCGGACAACATATTTCAATTTCAGACTTCTGGGTTGTCGGGGGAAGGAGTTTGGCCTACGTTGACTTCAGTAACACGAAACTTTACACACAACACCAGAAGTGCCATTTGGACAACATATTTCAATTTCAGACATCTGGGTTGTCTGGGGAAGGAGTTTGGCCTACGTTGACTTCTGTGGTATGAAACTTTACAGGCAACCTCAAATGTGCTATCCGGACAACATATTTCGATTTCAGACCTCTGGGTTGTCGGAGGAAGGAGTTTGGCCTACGTTGACTTCTGTGGTACGAAACTTTACACGCAACCTCAAATGTTCTATCCGGACAACATATTTCGATTTCAGACCTCTGGGTTGTCGGAGGAAGGAGTTTGGCCTACGTTGACTTCTGTGGTACGAAACTTTACAGGCAACCTCAAATGTGCTATCCGGACAACATATTTCGATTTCAGACCTCTGGGTTGTCGGAGAAAGGAGTTTGGCCTACGTTGACTTCTGTGGTACGAAACTTTACACGCAACCTCAAATGTGCTATCCGGACAACATATTTCGATTTCAGACCTCTGGGTTGTCGGAGGAAGGAGTTTGGCCTACGTTGACTTCTGTGGTACGAAACTTTACAGGGAACCTCAAATGTGCTATCCGGACAACATATTTCAATTTCAGACATCTGTGTTGTCTGGGGAAGGAGTTTGGCCTACGTTGACTTCAGTAACACGAAACTTTACACACAACACCAGAAGTGGCATTTGGACAACATATTTCAATTTCAGACCTCTGGGATGTTGGGGGAAGGAGTTTGGCCTACGTTGACTTCTGTGGTACGAAACTTTACACGCAACCTCAAATGTGCTATCCGGACAACATATTTCAATTTCAGACTTCTGGGTTGTCGGGGGAAGGAGTTTGGCCTACGTTGACTTCAGTAACACGAAACTTTGCCCACAACACCAGAAGTGGCATTTGGACAACATATTTCAATTTCAGACATCTGGGTTGTCTGGGGAAGGAGTTTGGCCTACGTTGACTTCTGTGGTACGAAACTTTACATGCAACCTCAATTGTGCTATACGGACAACATATTTCAATTTCAGACCTCTAGGTTGTCGGGGGAAGGAGTTTGGCCTACGTTGACTTCTGTGGTACGAAACTTTACAGGCAACCTCAAATGTGCTATCCGGACAACATATTTCAATTTCAGACTTCTGGGTTGTCGGGGGAAGGAGTTTGGCCTACGTTGACTTCTGTGGTACGAAACTTTACATGCAACCTCAAATGTGCTATCCGGACAACATATTTCGATTTCAGACATCTGTGTTGTCTGGGGAAGGAGTTTGGCCTACGTTGACTTCAGTAACACGAAACTTTGCCCACAACACCAGAAGTGGCATTTGGACAACATATTTCAATTTCAGACATCTGGGTTGTCTGGGGAAGGAGTTTGGCCTACGTTGACTTCTGTGGTACGAAACTTTACATGCAACCTCAATTGTGCTATACGGACAACATATTTCAATTTCAGACCTCTAGGTTGTCGGGGGAAGGAGTTTGGCCTACGTTGACTTCTGTGGTACGAAACTTTACAGGCAACCTCAAATGTGCTATCCGGACAACATATTTCAATTTCAGACTTCTGGGTTGTCGGGGGAAGGAGTTTGGCCTACGTTGACTTCTGTGGTACGAAACTTTACATGCAACCTCAAATGTGCTATCCGGACAACATATTTCGATTTCAGACATCTGTGTTGTCTGGGGAAGGAGTTTGGCCTACGTTGACTTCAGTAACACGAAACTTTACAAACAACACCAGAAGTGGCATTTGGACAACATATTTCAATTTCAGACCTCTGGGATGTTGGGGGAAGGAGTTTGGCCTACGTTGACTTCTGTGGTACGAAACTTTACACGCAACCTCAAATGTGCTATCCGGACAACATATTTCAATTTCAGACTTCTGGGTTGTCGGGGGAAGGAGTTTGGCCTACGTTGACTTCAGTAACACGAAACTTTGACCACAACACCAGAAGTGGCATTTGGACAACATATTTCAATTTCAGACATCTGGGTTGTCTGGGGAAGGAGTTTGGCCTACGTTGACTTCTGTGGTACGAAACTTTACATCCAACCTCAATTGTGCTATACGGACAACATATTTCAATTTCAGACCTCTAGGTTGTCGGGGGAAGGAGTTTGGCCTACGTTGACTTCTGTGGTACGAAACTTTACAGGCAACCTCAAATGTGCTATCCGGACAACATATTTCAATTTCAGACTTCTGGGTTGTCGGGGGAAGGAGTTTGGCCTACGTTGACTTCTGTGGTACGAAACTTTACATGCAACCTCAAATTTGCTATCCGGACAACATATTTCAATTTCAGACCTCTAGGTTGTCGAGGAAGGAGTTTGGCCTACGTTGACTTCTGTGGTACGAAACTTTACAGGCAACCTCAAATGTGCTATCCGGACAACATATTTCGATTTCAGACCTCTGGGTTGTCGGAGGAAGGAGTTTGGCCTACGTTGACTTCTGTGGTACGAAACTTTACACACAACACCAGAAGTGCCATTTGGACAACATATTTCAATTTCAGACTTCTGGGTTGTCGGGGGAAGGAGTTTGGCCTACGTTGACTTCAGTAACACGAAACTTTACACACAACACCAGAAGTGCCATTTGGACAACATATTTCAATTTCAGACATCTGGGTTGTTTGGGGAAGGAGTTTGGCCTACGTTGACTTCTGTGGTATGAAACTTTACAGGCAACCTCAAATGTGCTATCTGGACAACATATTTCGATTTCAGACCTCTGGGTTGTCGGAGGAAGGAGTTTGGCCTACGTTGACTTCTTTGGTACGAAACTTTACACGCAACCTCAAATGTGCTATCCGGACAACATATTTCGATTTCAGACCTCTGGATTGTCGGAGAAAGGAGTTTGGCCTACGTTGACTTCTGTGGTACGAAACTTTACACGCAACCTCAAATGTGCTATCCGGACAACATATTTCGATTTCAGACCTCTGGGTTGTCTGGGGAAGGAGTTTGGCCTACGTTGACTTCAGTAACACGAAACTTTACACACAACACCAGAAGTGGCATTTGGACAACATATTTCAATTTCAGACCTCTGGGATGTTGGGGGAAGGAGTTTGGCCTACGTTGACTTCTGTGGTACGAAACGTTACACGCAACCTCAAATGTGCTATCCGGACAACATATTTCAATTTCAGACTTCTGGGTTGTCGGGGGAAGGAGTTTGGCCTACGTTGACTTCAGTAACACGAAACTTTACACACAACACCAGAAGTGCCATTTGGACAACATATTTCAATTTCAGACATCTGGGTTGTCTGGGGAAGGAGTTTGGCCTACGTTGACTTCTGTGGTATGAAACTTTACAGGCAACCTCAAATGTGCTATCCGGACAACATATTTCGATTTCAGACCTCTGGGTTGTCGGAGGAAGGAGTTTGGCCTACGTTGACTTCTGTGGTACGAAACTTTACACGCAACCTCAAATGTTCTATCCGGACAACATATTTCGATTTCAGACCTCTGGGTTGTCGGAGGAAGGAGTTTGGCCTACGTTGACTTCTGTGGTACGAAACTTTACAGGCAACCTCAAATGTGCTATCCGGACAACATATTTCGATTTCAGACCTCTGGGTTGTCGGAGAAAGGAGTTTGGCCTACGTTGACTTCTGTGGTACGAAACTTTACACGCAACCTCAAATGTGCTATCCGGACAACATATTTCGATTTCAGACCTCTGGGTTGTCGGAGGAAGGAGTTTGGCCTACGTTGACTTCTGTGGTACGAAACTTTACAGGGAACCTCAAATGTGCTATCCGGACAACATATTTCAATTTCAGACATCTGTGTTGTCTGGGGAAGGAGTTTGGCCTACGTTGACTTCAGTAACACGAAACTTTACACACAACACCAGAAGTGGCATTTGGACAACATATTTCAATTTCAGACCTCTGGGATGTTGGGGGAAGGAGTTTGGCCTACGTTGACTTCTGTGGTACGAAACTTTACACGCAACCTCAAATGTGCTATCCGGACAACATATTTCAATTTCAGACTTCTGGGTTGTCGGGGGAAGGAGTTTGGCCTACGTTGACTTCAGTAACACGAAACTTTGCCCACAACACCAGAAGTGGCATTTGGACAACATATTTCAATTTCAGACATCTGGGTTGTCTGGGGAAGGAGTTTGGCCTACGTTGACTTCTGTGGTACGAAACTTTACATGCAACCTCAATTGTGCTATACGGACAACATATTTCAATTTCAGACCTCTAGGTTGTCGGGGGAAGGAGTTTGGCCTACGTTGACTTCTGTGGTACGAAACTTTACAGGCAACCTCAAATGTGCTATCCGGACAACATATTTCAATTTCAGACTTCTGGGTTGTCGGGGGAAGGAGTTTGGCCTACGTTGACTTCTGTGGTACGAAACTTTACATGCAACCTCAAATGTGCTATCCGGACAACATATTTCGATTTCAGACATCTGTGTTGTCTGGGGAAGGAGTTTGGCCTACGTTGACTTCAGTAACACGAAACTTTGCCCACAACACCAGAAGTGGCATTTGGACAACATATTTCAATTTCAGACATCTGGGTTGTCTGGGGAAGGAGTTTGGCCTACGTTGACTTCTGTGGTACGAAACTTTACATGCAACCTCAATTGTGCTATACGGACAACATATTTCAATTTCAGACCTCTAGGTTGTCGGGGGAAGGAGTTTGGCCTACGTTGACTTCTGTGGTACGAAACTTTACAGGCAACCTCAAATGTGCTATCCGGACAACATATTTCAATTTCAGACTTCTGGGTTGTCGGGGGAAGGAGTTTGGCCTACGTTGACTTCTGTGGTACGAAACTTTACATGCAACCTCAAATGTGCTATCCGGACAACATATTTCGATTTCAGACATCTGTGTTGTCTGGGGAAGGAGTTTGGCCTACGTTGACTTCAGTAACACGAAACTTTACAAACAACACCAGAAGTGGCATTTGGACAACATATTTCAATTTCAGACCTCTGGGATGTTGGGGGAAGGAGTTTGGCCTACGTTGACTTCTGTGGTACGAAACTTTACACGCAACCTCAAATGTGCTATCCGGACAACATATTTCAATTTCAGACTTCTGGGTTGTCGGGGGAAGGAGTTTGGCCTACGTTGACTTCAGTAACACGAAACTTTGACCACAACACCAGAAGTGGCATTTGGACAACATATTTCAATTTCAGACATCTGGGTTGTCTGGGGAAGGAGTTTGGCCTACGTTGACTTCTGTGGTACGAAACTTTACATCCAACCTCAATTGTGCTATACGGACAACATATTTCAATTTCAGACCTCTAGGTTGTCGGGGGAAGGAGTTTGGCCTACGTTGACTTCTGTGGTACGAAACTTTACAGGCAACCTCAAATGTGCTATCCGGACAACATATTTCAATTTCAGACTTCTGGGTTGTCGGGGGAAGGAGTTTGGCCTACGTTGACTTCTGTGGTACGAAACTTTACATGCAACCTCAAATTTGCTATCCGGACAACATATTTCAATTTCAGACCTCTAGGTTGTCGAGGAAGGAGTTTGGCCTACGTTGACTTCTGTGGTACGAAACTTTACAGGCAACCTCAAATGTGCTATCCGGACAACATATTTCGATTTCAGACCTCTGGGTTGTCGGAGGAAGGAGTTTGGCCTACGTTGACTTCTGTGGTACGAAACTTTACACACAACACCAGAAGTGCCATTTGGACAACATATTTCAATTTCAGACTTCTGGGTTGTCGGGGGAAGGAGTTTGGCCTACGTTGACTTCAGTAACACGAAACTTTACACACAACACCAGAAGTGCCATTTGGACAACATATTTCAATTTCAGACATCTGGGTTGTTTGGGGAAGGAGTTTGGCCTACGTTGACTTCTGTGGTATGAAACTTTACATCCAACCTCAATTGTGCTATACGGACAACATATTTCAATTTCAGACCTCTAGGTTGTCGGGGGAAGGAGTTTGGCCTACGTTGACTTCTGTGGTACGAAACTTTACAGGCAACCTCAAATGTGCTATCCGGACAACATATTTCAATTTCAGACTTCTGGGTTGTCGGGGGAAGGAGTTTGGCCTACGTTGACTTCTGTGGTACGAAACTTTACATGCAACCTCAAATGTGCTATCCGGACAACATATTTCGATTTCAGACATCTGTGTTGTCTGGGGAAGGAGTTTGGCCTACGTTGACTTCAGTAACACGAAACTTTGCCCACAACACCAGAAGTGGCATTTGGACAACATATTTCAATTTCAGACATCTGGGTTGTCTGGGGAAGGAGTTTGGCCTACGTTGACTTCTGTGGTACGAAACTTTACATGCAACCTCAATTGTGCTATACGGACAACATATTTCAATTTCAGACCTCTAGGTTGTCGGGGGAAGGAGTTTGGCCTACGTTGACTTCTGTGGTACGAAACTTTACAGGCAACCTCAAATGTGCTATCCGGACAACATATTTCAATTTCAGACTTCTGGGTTGTCGGGGGAAGGAGTTTGGCCTACGTTGACTTCTGTGGTACGAAACTTTACATGCAACCTCAAATGTGCTATCCGGACAACATATTTCGATTTCAGACATCTGTGTTGTCTGGGGAAGGAGTTTGGCCTACGTTGACTTCAGTAACACGAAACTTTACAAACAACACCAGAAGTGGCATTTGGACAACATATTTCAATTTCAGACCTCTGGGATGTTGGGGGAAGGAGTTTGGCCTACGTTGACTTCTGTGGTACGAAACTTTACACGCAACCTCAAATGTGCTATCCGGACAACATATTTCAATTTCAGACTTCTGGGTTGTCGGGGGAAGGAGTTTGGCCTACGTTGACTTCAGTAACACGAAACTTTGACCACAACACCAGAAGTGGCATTTGGACAACATATTTCAATTTCAGACATCTGGGTTGTCTGGGGAAGGAGTTTGGCCTACGTTGACTTCTGTGGTACGAAACTTTACATCCAACCTCAATTGTGCTATACGGACAACATATTTCAATTTCAGACCTCTAGGTTGTCGGGGGAAGGAGTTTGGCCTACGTTGACTTCTGTGGTACGAAACTTTACAGGCAACCTCAAATGTGCTATCCGGACAACATATTTCAATTTCAGACTTCTGGGTTGTCGGGGGAAGGAGTTTGGCCTACGTTGACTTCTGTGGTACGAAACTTTACATGCAACCTCAAATTTGCTATCCGGACAACATATTTCAATTTCAGACCTCTAGGTTGTCGAGGAAGGAGTTTGGCCTACGTTGACTTCTGTGGTACGAAACTTTACAGGCAACCTCAAATGTGCTATCCGGACAACATATTTCGATTTCAGACCTCTGGGTTGTCGGAGGAAGGAGTTTGGCCTACGTTGACTTCTGTGGTACGAAACTTTACACACAACACCAGAAGTGCCATTTGGACAACATATTTCAATTTCAGACTTCTGGGTTGTCGGGGGAAGGAGTTTGGCCTACGTTGACTTCAGTAACACGAAACTTTACACACAACACCAGAAGTGCCATTTGGACAACATATTTCAATTTCAGACATCTGGGTTGTTTGGGGAAGGAGTTTGGCCTACGTTGACTTCTGTGGTATGAAACTTTACAGGCAACCTCAAATGTGCTATCTGGACAACATATTTCGATTTCAGACCTCTGGGTTGTCGGAGGAAGGAGTTTGGCCTACGTTGACTTCTTTGGTACGAAACTTTACACGCAACCTCAAATGTGCTATCCGGACAACATATTTCGATTTCAGACCTCTGGATTGTCGGAGAAAGGAGTTTGGCCTACGTTGACTTCTGTGGTACGAAACTTTACACGCAACCTCAAATGTGCTATCCGGACAACATATTTCGATTTCAGACCTCTGGGTTGTCTGGGGAAGGAGTTTGGCCTACGTTGACTTCAGTAACACGAAACTTTACACACAACACCAGAAGTGGCATTTGGACAACATATTTCAATTTCAGACCTCTGGGATGTTGGGGGAAGGAGTTTGGCCTACGTTGACTTCTGTGGTACGAAACGTTACACGCAACCTCAAATGTGCTATCCGGACAACATATTTCAATTTCAGACTTCTGGGTTGTCGGGGGAAGGAGTTTGGCCTACGTTGACTTCAGTAACACGAAACTTTGCCCACAACACCAGAAGTGGCATTTGGACAACATATTTCAATTTCAGACATCAGGGTTGTCTGGGGAAGGAGTTTGGCCTACGTTGACTTCTGTGGTACGAAACTTTACATGCAACCTCAATTGTGCTATACGGACAACATATTTCAATTTCAGACCTCTAGGTTGTCGGGGGAAGGAGTTTGGCCCACGTTGACTTCTGTGGTACGAAACTTTACAGGCAACCTCAAATGTGCTATCCGGACAACATATTTCAATTTCAGACCTCTGGGTTGTCGGAGGAAGGAGTTTGGCCTACGTTGACTTCTGTGGTACGAAACTTTACATGCAACCTCAAATGTGCTATCCGGACAACATATTTCAATTTCAGACTTCTGGGTTGTCGGGGGAAGGAGTTTGGCCTACGTTGACTTCAGTAACACGAAACTTTGCCCACAACACCAGAAGTGGCATTTGGACAACATATTTCAATTTCAGACATCAGGGTTGTCTGGGGAAGGAGTTTGGCCTACGTTGACTTCTGTGGTACGAAACTTTACATGCAACCTCAATTGTGCTATACGGACAACATATTTCAATTTCAGACCTCTAGGTTGTCGGGGGAAGGAGTTTGGCCCACGTTGACTTCTGTGGTACGAAACTTTACAGGCAACCTCAAATGTGCTATCCGGACAACATATTTCAATTTCAGACCTCTGGGTTGTCGGAGGAAGGAGTTTGGCCTACGTTGACTTCTGTGGTACGAAACTTTACATGCAACCTCAAATGTGCTATCCGGACAACATATTTCAATTTCAGACCTCTAGGTTGTCGGGGGAAGGAGTTTGGCCTACGTTGACTTCTGTGGTACGAAACTTTACAGGCAACCTCAAATGTGCTATCCGGACAACATATTTCGATTTCAGACCACTGGGTTGTCGGAGGAAGGAGTTTGGCCTACGTTGACTTCTGTGGTACGAAACTTTACACACAACACCAGAAGTGCCATTTGGACAACATATTTCAATTTCAGACATCTGTGTTGTCTGGGGAAGGAGTTTGGCCTACGTTGACTTCTGTGGTATGAAACTTTACAGGCAACCTCAAATGTGCTATCCGGACAACATATTTCAATTTCAGACCTCTAGGTTGTCGGGGGAAGGAGTTTGGCCCACGTTGACTTCTGTGGTACGAAACTTTACAGGCAACCTCAAATGTGCTATCCGGACAACATATTTGAATTTCAGACCTCTGGGTTGTCGGAGGAAGGAGTTTGGCCTACGTTGACTTCTGTGGTACGAAACTTTACATGCAACCTCAAATGTGCTATCCGGACAACATATTTCAATTTCAGACCTCTGGGTTGTCGGAGGAAGGAGTTTGGCCTACGTTGACTTCAGTAACACGAAACTTTACACACAACACCAGAAGTGCCATTTGGACAACATATTTCAATTTCAGACTTCTGGGTTGTCGGGGGAAGGAGTTTGGCCTACGTTGACTTCAGTAACACGAAAGTTTACACACAACACCAGAAGTGCCATTTGGACAACATATTTCAATTTCAGACATCTGGGTTGTCTGGGGAAGGAGTTTGGCCTACGTTGACTTCTGTGGTATGAAACTTTACAGGCAACCTCAAATGTGCTATCCGGACAACATATTTCGATTTCAGACCTCTGGGTTGTCGGAGGAAGGAGTTTGGCCTACGTTGACTTCTATGGTACGAAATTTTACACACAACACCAGAAGTGCCATGTGGACAACATATTTCAATTTCAGACCTTTAGGTTGTCGGGGGAAAGAGTTTGGCCTACGTTGACTTCTGTGGTACGAAACTTTACAGGCAACCTCACATGTGCTATCCGGACAACATATTTCAATTTCAGACCTCTAGGTTGTCGGGGGAAGGAGTTTGGCCTACGTTGACTTCTGTGGTATGAAACTTTACAGGCAACCTCAAATGTGCTATCCGGACAACATATTTCGATTTCAGACCTCTGGGTTGTCGGAGGAAGGAGTTTGGCCTACGTTGACTTCAGTAACACGAAACTTTGCACACAACACCAGAAGTGGCATTTGGACAACATATTTCAATTTCAGACTTCTGGGTTGTCGGGGGAAGGAGTTTGGCCTACGTTGACTTCTGTGGTATGAAACTTTACAAGCAACCTCAAATGTGCTATCCGGACAACATATTTCGATTTCAGACCTCTGGGTTGTCGGAGGAAGGAGTTTGGCCTACGTTGACTTCAGTAACACGAAACTTTACACACAACACCAGAAGTGCCATTTGGACAACATATTTCAATTTCAGACTTCTGGGTTGTCGGGGGAAGGAGTTTGGCCTACGTTGACTTCAGTAACACGAAACTTTACACACAACAACAGAAGTGCCATTTGGACAACATATTTCAATTTCAGACATCTGGGTTGTCTGGGGAAGGAGTTTGGCCTACGTTGACTTCTGTGGTATGAAACTTTACAGGCAACCTCAAATGTGCTATCCGGACAACATATTTCGATTTCAGACCTCTGGGTTGTCGGAGGAAGGAGTTTGGCCTACGTTGACTTCTGTGGTACGAAACTTTACACGCAACCTCAAATGTGCTATCCGGACAACATATTTCAATTTCAGACTTCTGGGTTGTCGGAGGAAGGAGTTTGGCCTACGTTGACTTCTGTGGTACGAAACTTTACACGCAACCTCAAATGTGCTATCCGGACAACATATTTCGATTTCAGACCTCTGGGTTGTCGGAGGAAGGAGTTTGGCCTACGTTGACTTCTGTGGTACGAAACTTTACACGCAACCTCAAATGTGCTATCCGGACAACATATTTCAATTTCAGACCTCTAGGTTGTCGGGGGAAGGAGTTTGGCCTACGTTGACTTCAGTAACACGAAACTTTCCACACAACACCAGAAGTGGCATTTGGACAACATATTTCAATTTCAGACCTCTGGGATGTTGGGGGAAGGAGTTTGGCCTACGTTGACTTCTGTGTTATGAAACTTTACAGGCAACCTCAAATGTGCTATCCGGACAACATATTTCGATTTCAGACCTCTAGGTTGTCGAGGAAGGAGTTTGGCCTACGTTGACTTCTGTGGTACGAAACTTTACAGGCAACCTCAAATGTGCTATCCGGACAACATATTTCGATTTCAGACCTCTGGGTTGTCGGAGGAAGGAGTTTGGCCTACGTTGACTTCTGTGGTACGAAACTTTACACACAACACCAGAAGTGCCATTTGGACAACATATTTCAATTTCAGACTTCTGGGTTGTCGGGGGAAGGAGTTTGGCCTACGTTGACTTCAGTAACACGAAACTTTGCACACAACACCAGAAGTGGCATTTGGACAACATATTTCAATTTCAGACTTCTGGGTTGTCGGGGGAAGGAGTTTGGCCTACGTTGACTTCAGTAACACGAAACTTTGCACACAACACCAGAAGTGGCATTTGGACAACATATTTCAATTTCAGACCTTTAGGTTGTCGGGGGAAAGAGTTTGGCCTACGTTGACTTCTGTGGTACGAAACTTTACAGGCAACCTCACATGTGCTATCCGGACAACATATTTCAATTTCAGACCTCTAGGTTGTCGGGGGAAGGAGTTTGGCCTACGTTAACTTCTGTGGTATGAAACTTTACAGGCAACCTCAAATGTGCTATCCGGACAACATATTTCGATTTCAGACCTCTGGGTTGTCGGAGGAAGGAGTTTGGCCTACGTTGACTTCAGTAACACGAAACTTTGCACACAACACCAGAAGTGGCATTTGGACAACATATTTCAATTTCAGACTTCTGGGTTGTCGGGGGAAGGAGTTTGGCCTACGTTGACTTCTGTGGTATGAAACTTTACAAGCAACCTCAAATGTGCTATCCGGACAACATATTTCGATTTCAGACCTCTGGGTTGTCGGAGGAAGGAGTTTGGCCTACGTTGACTTCAGTAACACGAAACTTTACACACAACACCAGAAGTGCCATTTGGACAACATATTTCAATTTCAGACTTCTGGGTTGTCGGGGGAAGGAGTTTGGCCTACGTTGACTTCAGTAACACGAAACTTTACACACAACAACAGAAGTGCCATTTGGACAACATATTTCAATTTCAGACATCTGGGTTGTCTGGGGAAGGAGTTTGGCCTACGTTGACTTCTGTGGTATGAAACTTTACAGGCAACCTCAAATGTGCTATCCGGACAACATATTTCGATTTCAGACCTCTGGGTTGTCGGAGGAAGGAGTTTGGCCTACGTTGACTTCTGTGGTACGAAACTTTACACGCAACCTCAAATGTGCTATCCGGACAACATATTTCAATTTCAGACTTCTGGGTTGTCGGAGGAAGGAGTTTGGCCTACGTTGACTTCTGTGGTACGAAACTTTACACGCAACCTCAAATGTGCTATCCGGACAACATATTTCGATTTCAGACCTCTGGGTTGTCGGAGGAAGGAGTTTGGCCTACGTTGACTTCTGTGGTACGAAACTTTACACGCAAGCTCAAATGTGCTATCCGGACAACATATTTCAATTTCAGACCTCTAGGTTGTCGGGGGAAGGAGTTTGGCCTACGTTGACTTCAGTAACACGAAACTTTCCACACAACACCAGAAGTGGCATTTGGACAACATATTTCAATTTCAGACCTCTGGGATGTTGGGGGAAGGAGTTTGGCCTACGTTGACTTCTGTGTTATGAAACTTTACAGGCAACCTCAAATGTGCTATCCGGACAACATATTTCGATTTCAGACCTCTGGGTTGTTGGAGGAAGGAGTTTGGCCTACGTTGACTTCTGTGGTACGAAACTTTACATGCAACCTCAAATTTGCTATCCGGACAACATATTTCAATTTCAGACCTCTAGGTTGTCGAGGAAGGAGTTTGGCCTACGTTGACTTCTGTGGTACGAAACTTTACAGGCAACCTCAAATGTGCTATCCGGACAACATATTTCGATTTCAGACCTCTGGGTTGTCGGAGGAAGGAGTTTGGCCTACGTTGACTTCTGTGGTACGAAACTTTACACACAACACCAGAAGTGCCATTTGGACAACATATTTCAATTTCAGACTTCTGGGTTGTCGGGGGAAGGAGTTTGGCCTACGTTGACTTCAGTAACACGAAACTTTACACACAACACCAGAAGTGCCATTTGGACAACATATTTCAATTTCAGACATCTGGGTTGTTTGGGGAAGGAGTTTGGCCTACGTTGACTTCTGTGGTATGAAACTTTACAGGCAACCTCAAATGTGCTATCCGGACAACATATTTCGATTTCAGACCTCTGGGTTGTTGGAGGAAGGAGTTTGGCCTACGTTGACTTCTGTGGTACGAAACTTTACACGCAACCTCAAATGTGCTATCCGGACAACATATTTCGATTTCAGACTTCTGGGTTGTCGGAGGAAGGAGTTTGGCCTACGTTGACTTCTGTGGTACGAAACTTTACACGCAACCTCAAATGTGCTATCCGGACAACATATTTCGATTTCAGACCTCTGGGTTGTCGGAGGAAGGAGTTTGGCCTACGTTGACTTCTGTGGTACGAAACTTTACACGCAACCTCAAATGTGCTATTTTGACAACATATTACAATTTCAGACTTCTGGGTTGTCTGGGGACGGAGTTTGGCCTACGTTAACTTCTGTGGTATGAAACTTTACAGGCAACCTCAAATGTGCTATCCGGACAACATATTTCGATTTCAGACCTCTGGGTTGTCGGAGAAAGGAGTTTGGCCTACGTTGACTTCTGTGGTACGAAACTTTACACGCAACCTCAAATGTGCTATCCGGACAACATATTTCGATTTCAGACCTCTGGGTTGTCGGAGGAAGGAGTTTGGCCTATGTTGACTTCTGTGGTATGAAACTTTACAGGGAACCTCAAATGTGCTATCCGGACAACATATTTCAATTTCAGACATCTGTGTTGTCTGGGGAAGGAGTTTGGCCTACGTTGACTTCAGTAACACGAAACTTTACACACAACACCAGAAGTGGCATTTGGACAACATATTTCAATTTCAGACCTCTCGGATGTTGGGGGAAGGAGTTTGGCCTACGTTGACTTCTGTGGTATAAAACTTTACAGGCAACCTCAAATGTGCTATCCGGACAACATATTTCGATTTCAGACCTCTGGGTTGTTGGAGGAAGGAGTTTGGCCTACGTTGACTTCTGTGGTACGAAACTTTACACGCAACCTCAAATGTGCTATCCGGACAACATATTTCAATTTCAGACTTCTGGGTTGTCGGGGGAAGGAGTTTGGCCTACGTTGACTTCAGTAACACGAAACTTTACACACAACACCAGAAGTGCCATTTGGACAACATATTTCAATTTCAGACATCTGGGTTGTCTGGGGAAGGAGTTTGGCCTACGTTGACTTCTGTGGTATGAAACTTTACAGGCAACCTCAAATGTGCTATCCGGACAACATATTTCGATTTCAGACCTCTGGGTTGTCGGAGGAAGGAGTTTGGCCTACGTTGACTTCTGTGGTACGAAACTTTACACGCAACCTCAAATGTTCTATCCGGACAACATATTTCGATTTCAGACCTCTGGGTTGTCGGAGGAAGGAGTTTGGCCTACGTTGACTTCTGTGGTACGAAACTTTACAGGCAACCTCAAATGTGCTATCCGGACAACATATTTCGATTTCAGACCTCTGGGTTGTCGGAGAAAGGAGTTTGGCCTACGTTGACTTCTGTGGTACGAAACTTTACACGCAACCTCAAATGTGCTATCCGGACAACATATTTCGATTTCAGACCTCTGGGTTGTCGGAGGAAGGAGTTTGGCCTACGTTGACTTCTGTGGTACGAAACTTTACAGGGAACCTCAAATGTGCTATCCGGACAACATATTTCAATTTCAGACATCTGTGTTGTCTGGGGAAGGAGTTTGGCCTACGTTGACTTCAGTAACACGAAACTTTACACACAACACCAGAAGTGGCATTTGGACAACATATTTCAATTTCAGACCTCTGGGATGTTGGGGGAAGGAGTTTGGCCTACGTTGACTTCTGTGGTACGAAACTTTACACGCAACCTCAAATGTGCTATCCGGACAACATATTTCAATTTCAGACTTCTGGGTTGTCGGGGGAAGGAGTTTGGCCTACGTTGACTTCAGTAACACGAAACTTTGCCCACAACACCAGAAGTGGCATTTGGACAACATATTTCAATTTCAGACATCTGGGTTGTCTGGGGAAGGAGTTTGGCCTACGTTGACTTCTGTGGTACGAAACTTTACATCCAACCTCAATTGTGCTATACGGACAACATATTTCAATTTCAGACCTCTAGGTTGTCGGGGGAAGGAGTTTGGCCTACGTTGACTTCTGTGGTACGAAACTTTACAGGCAACCTCAAATGTGCTATCCGGACAACATATTTCAATTTCAGACTTCTGGGTTGTCGGGGGAAGGAGTTTGGCCTACGTTGACTTCTGTGGTACGAAACTTTACATGCAACCTCAAATGTGCTATCCGGACAACATATTTCGATTTCAGACATCTGTGTTGTCTGGGGAAGGAGTTTGGCCTACGTTGACTTCAGTAACACGAAACTTTACAAACAACACCAGAAGTGGCATTTGGACAACATATTTCAATTTCAGACCTCTGGGATGTTGGGGGAAGGAGTTTGGCCTACGTTGACTTCTGTGGTACGAAACTTTACACGCAACCTCAAATGTGCTATCCGGACAACATATTTCAATTTCAGACTTCTGGGTTGTCGGGGGAAGGAGTTTGGCCTACGTTGACTTCAGTAACACGAAACTTTGACCACAACACCAGAAGTGGCATTTGGACAACATATTTCAATTTCAGACATCTGGGTTGTCTGGGGAAGGAGTTTGGCCTACGTTGACTTCTGTGGTACGAAACTTTACATCCAACCTCAATTGTGCTATACGGACAACATATTTCAATTTCAGACCTCTAGGTTGTCGGGGGAAGGAGTTTGGCCTACGTTGACTTCTGTGGTACGAAACTTTACAGGCAACCTCAAATGTGCTATCCGGACAACATATTTCAATTTCAGACTTCTGGGTTGTCGGGGGAAGGAGTTTGGCCTACGTTGACTTCTGTGGTACGAAACTTTACATGCAACCTCAAATTTGCTATCCGGACAACATATTTCAATTTCAGACCTCTAGGTTGTCGAGGAAGGAGTTTGGCCTACGTTGACTTCTGTGGTACGAAACTTTACAGGCAACCTCAAATGTGCTATCCGGACAACATATTTCGATTTCAGACCTCTGGGTTGTCGGAGGAAGGAGTTTGGCCTACGTTGACTTCTGTGGTACGAAACTTTACACACAACACCAGAAGTGCCATTTGGACAACATATTTCAATTTCAGACTTCTGGGTTGTCGGGGGAAGGAGTTTGGCCTACGTTGACTTCAGTAACACGAAACTTTACACACAACACCAGAAGTGCCATTTGGACAACATATTTCAATTTCAGACATCTGGGTTGTTTGGGGAAGGAGTTTGGCCTACGTTGACTTCTGTGGTATGAAACTTTACAGGCAACCTCAAATGTGCTATCTGGACAACATATTTCGATTTCAGACCTCTGGGTTGTCGGAGGAAGGAGTTTGGCCTACGTTGACTTCTTTGGTACGAAACTTTACACGCAACCTCAAATGTGCTATCCGGACAACATATTTCGATTTCAGACCTCTGGATTGTCGGAGAAAGGAGTTTGGCCTACGTTGACTTCTGTGGTACGAAACTTTACACGCAACCTCAAATGTGCTATCCGGACAACATATTTCGATTTCAGACCTCTGGGTTGTCTGGGGAAGGAGTTTGGCCTACGTTGACTTCAGTAACACGAAACTTTACACACAACACCAGAAGTGGCATTTGGACAACATATTTCAATTTCAGACCTCTGGGATGTTGGGGGAAGGAGTTTGGCCTACGTTGACTTCTGTGGTACGAAACGTTACACGCAACCTCAAATGTGCTATCCGGACAACATATTTCAATTTCAGACTTCTGGGTTGTCGGGGGAAGGAGTTTGGCCTACGTTGACTTCAGTAACACGAAACTTTGCCCACAACACCAGAAGTGGCATTTGGACAACATATTTCAATTTCAGACATCAGGGTTGTCTGGGGAAGGAGTTTGGCCTACGTTGACTTCTGTGGTACGAAACTTTACATGCAACCTCAATTGTGCTATACGGACAACATATTTCAATTTCAGACCTCTAGGTTGTCGGGGGAAGGAGTTTGGCCCACGTTGACTTCTGTGGTACGAAACTTTACAGGCAACCTCAAATGTGCTATCCGGACAACATATTTCAATTTCAGACCTCTGGGTTGTCGGAGGAAGGAGTTTGGCCTACGTTGACTTCTGTGGTACGAAACTTTACATGCAACCTCAAATGTGCTATCCGGACAACATATTTCAATTTCAGACTTCTGGGTTGTCGGGGGAAGGAGTTTGGCCTACGTTGACTTCAGTAACACGAAACTTTGCCCACAACACCAGAAGTGGCATTTGGACAACATATTTCAATTTCAGACATCAGGGTTGTCTGGGGAAGGAGTTTGGCCTACGTTGACTTCTGTGGTACGAAACTTTACATGCAACCTCAATTGTGCTATACGGACAACATATTTCAATTTCAGACCTCTAGGTTGTCGGGGGAAGGAGTTTGGCCCACGTTGACTTCTGTGGTACGAAACTTTACAGGCAACCTCAAATGTGCTATCCGGACAACATATTTCAATTTCAGACCTCTGGGTTGTCGGAGGAAGGAGTTTGGCCTACGTTGACTTCTGTGGTACGAAACTTTACATGCAACCTCAAATGTGCTATCCGGACAACATATTTCAATTTCAGACCTCTAGGTTGTCGGGGGAAGGAGTTTGGCCTACGTTGACTTCTGTGGTACGAAACTTTACAGGCAACCTCAAATGTGCTATCCGGACAACATATTTCGATTTCAGACCACTGGGTTGTCGGAGGAAGGAGTTTGGCCTACGTTGACTTCTGTGGTACGAAACTTTACACACAACACCAGAAGTGCCATTTGGACAACATATTTCAATTTCAGACATCTGTGTTGTCTGGGGAAGGAGTTTGGCCTACGTTGACTTCTGTGGTATGAAACTTTACAGGCAACCTCAAATGTGCTATCCGGACAACATATTTCAATTTCAGACCTCTAGGTTGTCGGGGGAAGGAGTTTGGCCCACGTTGACTTCTGTGGTACGAAACTTTACAGGCAACCTCAAATGTGCTATCCGGACAACATATTTGAATTTCAGACCTCTGGGTTGTCGGAGGAAGGAGTTTGGCCTACGTTGACTTCTGTGGTACGAAACTTTACATGCAACCTCAAATGTGCTATCCGGACAACATATTTCAATTTCAGACCTCTGGGTTGTCGGAGGAAGGAGTTTGGCCTACGTTGACTTCAGTAACACGAAACTTTACACACAACACCAGAAGTGCCATTTGGACAACATATTTCAATTTCAGACTTCTGGGTTGTCGGGGGAAGGAGTTTGGCCTACGTTGACTTCAGTAACACGAAAGTTTACACACAACACCAGAAGTGCCATTTGGACAACATATTTCAATTTCAGACATCTGGGTTGTCTGGGGAAGGAGTTTGGCCTACGTTGACTTCTGTGGTATGAAACTTTACAGGCAACCTCAAATGTGCTATCCGGACAACATATTTCGATTTCAGACCTCTGGGTTGTCGGAGGAAGGAGTTTGGCCTACGTTGACTTCTATGGTACGAAATTTTACACACAACACCAGAAGTGCCATGTGGACAACATATTTCAATTTCAGACCTTTAGGTTGTCGGGGGAAAGAGTTTGGCCTACGTTGACTTCTGTGGTACGAAACTTTACAGGCAACCTCACATGTGCTATCCGGACAACATATTTCAATTTCAGACCTCTAGGTTGTCGGGGGAAGGAGTTTGGCCTACGTTGACTTCTGTGGTATGAAACTTTACAGGCAACCTCAAATGTGCTATCCGGACAACATATTTCGATTTCAGACCTCTGGGTTGTCGGAGGAAGGAGTTTGGCCTACGTTGACTTCAGTAACACGAAACTTTGCACACAACACCAGAAGTGGCATTTGGACAACATATTTCAATTTCAGACTTCTGGGTTGTCGGGGGAAGGAGTTTGGCCTACGTTGACTTCTGTGGTATGAAACTTTACAAGCAACCTCAAATGTGCTATCCGGACAACATATTTCGATTTCAGACCTCTGGGTTGTCGGAGGAAGGAGTTTGGCCTACGTTGACTTCAGTAACACGAAACTTTACACACAACACCAGAAGTGCCATTTGGACAACATATTTCAATTTCAGACTTCTGGGTTGTCTGGGGAAGGAGTTTGGCCTACGTTGACTTCAGTAACACGAAACTTTACACACAACAACAGAAGTGCCATTTGGACAACATATTTCAATTTCAGACATCTGGGTTGTCTGGGGAAGGAGTTTGGCCTACGTTGACTTCTGTGGTATGAAACTTTACAGGCAACCTCAAATGTGCTATCCGGACAACATATTTCGATTTCAGACCTCTGGGTTGTCGGAGGAAGGAGTTTGGCCTACGTTGACTTCTGTGGTACGAAACTTTACACGCAACCTCAAATGTGCTATCCGGACAACATATTTCAATTTCAGACTTCTGGGTTGTCGGAGGAAGGAGTTTGGCCTACGTTGACTTCTGTGGTACGAAACTTTACACGCAACCTCAAATGTGCTATCCGGACAACATATTTCGATTTCAGACCTCTGGGTTGTCGGAGGAAGGAGTTTGGCCTACGTTGACTTCTGTGGTACGAAACTTTACACGCAACCTCAAATGTGCTATCCGGACAACATATTTCAATTTCAGACCTCTAGGTTGTCGGGGGAAGGAGTTTGGCCTACGTTGACTTCAGTAACACGAAACTTTCCACACAACACCAGAAGTGGCATTTGGACAACATATTTCAATTTCAGACCTCTGGGATGTTGGGGGAAGGAGTTTGGCCTACGTTGACTTCTGTGTTATGAAACTTTACAGGCAACCTCAAATGTGCTATCCGGACAACATATTTCGATTTCAGACCTCTAGGTTGTCGAGGAAGGAGTTTGGCCTACGTTGACTTCTGTGGTACGAAACTTTACAGGCAACCTCAAATGTGCTATCCGGACAACATATTTCGATTTCAGACCTCTGGGTTGTCGGAGGAAGGAGTTTGGCCTACGTTGACTTCTGTGGTACGAAACTTTACACACAACACCAGAAGTGCCATTTGGACAACATATTTCAATTTCAGACTTCTGGGTTGTCGGGGGAAGGAGTTTGGCCTACGTTGACTTCAGTAACACGAAACTTTGCACACAACACCAGAAGTGGCATTTGGACAACATATTTCAATTTCAGACTTCTGGGTTGTCGGGGGAAGGAGTTTGGCCTACGTTGACTTCAGTAACACGAAACTTTGCACACAACACCAGAAGTGGCATTTGGACAACATATTTCAATTTCAGACCTTTAGGTTGTCGGGGGAAAGAGTTTGGCCTACGTTGACTTCTGTGGTACGAAACTTTACAGGCAACCTCACATGTGCTATCCGGACAACATATTTCAATTTCAGACCTCTAGGTTGTCGGGGGAAGGAGTTTGGCCTACGTTGACTTCTGTGGTATGAAACTTTACAGGCAACCTCAAATGTGCTATCCGGACAACATATTTCGATTTCAGACCTCTGGGTTGTCGGAGGAAGGAGTTTGGCCTACGTTGACTTCAGTAACACGAAACTTTGCACACAACACCAGAAGTGGCATTTGGACAACATATTTCAATTTCAGACTTCTGGGTTGTCGGGGGAAGGAGTTTGGCCTACGTTGACTTCTGTGGTATGAAACTTTACAAGCAACCTCAAATGTGCTATCCGGACAACATATTTCGATTTCAGACCTCTGGGTTGTCGGAGGAAGGAGTTTGGCCTACGTTGACTTCAGTAACACGAAACTTTACACACAACACCAGAAGTGCCATTTGGACAACATATTTCAATTTCAGACTTCTGGGTTGTCGGGGGAAGGAGTTTGGCCTACGTTGACTTCAGTAACACGAAACTTTACACACAACAACAGAAGTGCCATTTGGACAACATATTTCAATTTCAGACATCTGGGTTGTCTGGGGAAGGAGTTTGGCCTACGTTGACTTCTGTGGTATGAAACTTTACAGGCAACCTCAAATGTGCTATCCGGACAACATATTTCGATTTCAGACCTCTGGGTTGTCGGAGGAAGGAGTTTGGCCTACGTTGACTTCTGTGGTACGAAACTTTACACGCAACCTCAAATGTGCTATCCGGACAACATATTTCAATTTCAGACTTCTGGGTTGTCGGAGGAAGGAGTTTGGCCTACGTTGACTTCTGTGGTACGAAACTTTACACGCAACCTCAAATGTGCTATCCGGACAACATATTTCGATTTCAGACCTCTGGGTTGTCGGAGGAAGGAGTTTGGCCTACGTTGACTTCTGTGGTACGAAACTTTACACGCAACCTCAAATGTGCTATCCGGACAACATATTTCAATTTCAGACCTCTAGGTTGTCGGGGGAAGGAGTTTGGCCTACGTTGACTTCAGTAACACGAAACTTTCCACACAACACCAGAAGTGGCATTTGGACAACATATTTCAATTTCAGACCTCTGGGATGTTGGGGGAAGGAGTTTGGCCTACGTTGACTTCTGTGTTATGAAACTTTACAGGCAACCTCAAATGTGCTATCCGGACAACATATTTCGATTTCAGACCTCTGGGTTGTTGGAGGAAGGAGTTTGGCCTACGTTGACTTCTGTGGTACGAAACTTTACATGCAACCTCAAATTTGCTATCCGGACAACATATTTCAATTTCAGACCTCTAGGTTGTCGAGGAAGGAGTTTGGCCTACGTTGACTTCTGTGGTACGAAACTTTACAGGCAACCTCAAATGTGCTATCCGGACAACATATTTCGATTTCAGACCTCTGGGTTGTCGGAGGAAGGAGTTTGGCCTACGTTGACTTCTGTGGTACGAAACTTTACACACAACACCAGAAGTGCCATTTGGACAACATATTTCAATTTCAGACTTCTGGGTTGTCGGGGGAAGGAGTTTGGCCTACGTTGACTTCAGTAACACGAAACTTTACACACAACACCAGAAGTGCCATTTGGACAACATATTTCAATTTCAGACATCTGGGTTGTTTGGGGAAGGAGTTTGGCCTACGTTGACTTCTGTGGTATGAAACTTTACAGGCAACCTCAAATGTGCTATCCGGACAACATATTTCGATTTCAGACCTCTGGGTTGTTGGAGGAAGGAGTTTGGCCTACGTTGACTTCTGTGGTACGAAACTTTACACGCAACCTCAAATGTGCTATCCGGACAACATATTTCGATTTCAGACTTCTGGGTTGTCGGAGGAAGGAGTTTGGCCTACGTTGACTTCTGTGGTACGAAACTTTACACGCAACCTCAAATGTGCTATCCGGACAACATATTTCGATTTCAGACCTCTGGGTTGTCGGAGGAAGGAGTTTGGCCTACGTTGACTTCTGTGGTACGAAACTTTACACGCAACCTCAAATGTGCTATTTTGACAACATATTACAATTTCAGACTTCTGGGTTGTCTGGGGACGGAGTTTGGCCTACGTTAACTTCTGTGGTATGAAACTTTACAGGCAACCTCAAATGTGCTATCCGGACAACATATTTCGATTTCAGACCTCTGGGTTGTCGGAGAAAGGAGTTTGGCCTACGTTGACTTCTGTGGTACGAAACTTTACACGCAACCTCAAATGTGCTATCCGGACAACATATTTCGATTTCAGACCTCTGGGTTGTCGGAGGAAGGAGTTTGGCCTATGTTGACTTCTGTGGTATGAAACTTTACAGGGAACCTCAAATGTGCTATCCGGACAACATATTTCAATTTCAGACATCTGTGTTGTCTGGGGAAGGAGTTTGGCCTACGTTGACTTCAGTAACACGAAACTTTACACACAACACCAGAAGTGGCATTTGGACAACATATTTCAATTTCAGACCTCTCGGATGTTGGGGGAAGGAGTTTGGCCTACGTTGACTTCTGTGGTATAAAACTTTACAGGCAACCTCAAATGTGCTATCCGGACAACATATTTCGATTTCAGACCTCTGGGTTGTTGGAGGAAGGAGTTTGGCCTACGTTGACTTCTGTGGTACGAAACTTTACACGCAACCTCAAATGTGCTATCCGGACAACATATTTCAATTTCAGACTTCTGGGTTGTCGGGGGAAGGAGTTTGGCCTACGTTGACTTCAGTAACACGAAACTTTACACACAACACCAGAAGTGCCATTTGGACAACATATTTCAATTTCAGACATCTGGGTTGTCTGGGGAAGGAGTTTGGCCTACGTTGACTTCTGTGGTATGAAACTTTACAGGCAACCTCAAATGTGCTATCCGGACAACATATTTCGATTTCAGACCTCTGGGTTGTCGGAGGAAGGAGTTTGGCCTACGTTGACTTCTGTGGTACGAAACTTTACACGCAACCTCAAATGTTCTATCCGGACAACATATTTCGATTTCAGACCTCTGGGTTGTCGGAGGAAGGAGTTTGGCCTACGTTGACTTCTGTGGTACGAAACTTTACAGGCAACCTCAAATGTGCTATCCGGACAACATATTTCGATTTCAGACCTCTGGGTTGTCGGAGAAAGGAGTTTGGCCTACGTTGACTTCTGTGGTACGAAACTTTACACGCAACCTCAAATGTGCTATCCGGACAACATATTTCGATTTCAGACCTCTGGGTTGTCGGAGGAAGGAGTTTGGCCTACGTTGACTTCTGTGGTACGAAACTTTACAGGGAACCTCAAATGTGCTATCCGGACAACATATTTCAATTTCAGACATCTGTGTTGTCTGGGGAAGGAGTTTGGCCTACGTTGACTTCAGTAACACGAAACTTTACACACAACACCAGAAGTGGCATTTGGACAACATATTTCAATTTCAGACCTCTGGGATGTTGGGGGAAGGAGTTTGGCCTACGTTGACTTCTGTGGTACGAAACTTTACACGCAACCTCAAATGTGCTATCCGGACAACATATTTCAATTTCAGACTTCTGGGTTGTCGGGGGAAGGAGTTTGGCCTACGTTGACTTCAGTAACACGAAACTTTGCCCACAACACCAGAAGTGGCATTTGGACAACATATTTCAATTTCAGACATCTGGGTTGTCTGGGGAAGGAGTTTGGCCTACGTTGACTTCTGTGGTACGAAACTTTACATCCAACCTCAATTGTGCTATACGGACAACATATTTCAATTTCAGACCTCTAGGTTGTCGGGGGAAGGAGTTTGGCCTACGTTGACTTCTGTGGTACGAAACTTTACAGGCAACCTCAAATGTGCTATCCGGACAACATATTTCAATTTCAGACTTCTGGGTTGTCGGGGGAAGGAGTTTGGCCTACGTTGACTTCTGTGGTACGAAACTTTACATGCAACCTCAAATGTGCTATCCGGACAACATATTTCGATTTCAGACATCTGTGTTGTCTGGGGAAGGAGTTTGGCCTACGTTGACTTCAGTAACACGAAACTTTACAAACAACACCAGAAGTGGCATTTGGACAACATATTTCAATTTCAGACCTCTGGGATGTTGGGGGAAGGAGTTTGGCCTACGTTGACTTCTGTGGTACGAAACTTTACACGCAACCTCAAATGTGCTATCCGGACAACATATTTCAATTTCAGACTTCTGGGTTGTCGGGGGAAGGAGTTTGGCCTACGTTGACTTCAGTAACACGAAACTTTGACCACAACACCAGAAGTGGCATTTGGACAACATATTTCAATTTCAGACATCTGGGTTGTCTGGGGAAGGAGTTTGGCCTACGTTGACTTCTGTGGTACGAAACTTTACATCCAACCTCAATTGTGCTATACGGACAACATATTTCAATTTCAGACCTCTAGGTTGTCGGGGGAAGGAGTTTGGCCTACGTTGACTTCTGTGGTACGAAACTTTACAGGCAACCTCAAATGTGCTATCCGGACAACATATTTCAATTTCAGACTTCTGGGTTGTCGGGGGAAGGAGTTTGGCCTACGTTGACTTCTGTGGTACGAAACTTTACATGCAACCTCAAATTTGCTATCCGGACAACATATTTCAATTTCAGACCTCTAGGTTGTCGAGGAAGGAGTTTGGCCTACGTTGACTTCTGTGGTACGAAACTTTACAGGCAACCTCAAATGTGCTATCCGGACAACATATTTCGATTTCAGACCTCTGGGTTGTCGGAGGAAGGAGTTTGGCCTACGTTGACTTCTGTGGTACGAAACTTTACACACAACACCAGAAGTGCCATTTGGACAACATATTTCAATTTCAGACTTCTGGGTTGTCGGGGGAAGGAGTTTGGCCTACGTTGACTTCAGTAACACGAAACTTTACACACAACACCAGAAGTGCCATTTGGACAACATATTTCAATTTCAGACATCTGGGTTGTTTGGGGAAGGAGTTTGGCCTACGTTGACTTCTGTGGTATGAAACTTTACAGGCAACCTCAAATGTGCTATCTGGACAACATATTTCGATTTCAGACCTCTGGGTTGTCGGAGGAAGGAGTTTGGCCTACGTTGACTTCTTTGGTACGAAACTTTACACGCAACCTCAAATGTGCTATCCGGACAACATATTTCGATTTCAGACCTCTGGATTGTCGGAGAAAGGAGTTTGGCCTACGTTGACTTCTGTGGTACGAAACTTTACACGCAACCTCAAATGTGCTATCCGGACAACATATTTCGATTTCAGACCTCTGGGTTGTCTGGGGAAGGAGTTTGGCCTACGTTGACTTCAGTAACACGAAACTTTACACACAACACCAGAAGTGGCATTTGGACAACATATTTCAATTTCAGACCTCTGGGATGTTGGGGGAAGGAGTTTGGCCTACGTTGACTTCTGTGGTACGAAACGTTACACGCAACCTCAAATGTGCTATCCGGACAACATATTTCAATTTCAGACTTCTGGGTTGTCGGGGGAAGGAGTTTGGCCTACGTTGACTTCAGTAACACGAAACTTTGCCCACAACACCAGAAGTGGCATTTGGACAACATATTTCAATTTCAGACATCAGGGTTGTCTGGGGAAGGAGTTTGGCCTACGTTGACTTCTGTGGTACGAAACTTTACATGCAACCTCAATTGTGCTATACGGACAACATATTTCAATTTCAGACCTCTAGGTTGTCGGGGGAAGGAGTTTGGCCCACGTTGACTTCTGTGGTACGAAACTTTACAGGCAACCTCAAATGTGCTATCCGGACAACATATTTCAATTTCAGACCTCTGGGTTGTCGGAGGAAGGAGTTTGGCCTACGTTGACTTCTGTGGTACGAAACTTTACATGCAACCTCAAATGTGCTATCCGGACAACATATTTCAATTTCAGACTTCTGGGTTGTCTGGGGAAGGAGTTTGGCCTACGTTGACTTCAGTAACACGAAACTTTGCCCACAACACCAGAAGTGGCATTTGGACAACATATTTCAATTTCAGACATCAGGGTTGTCTGGGGAAGGAGTTTGGCCTACGTTGACTTCTGTGGTACGAAACTTTACATGCAACCTCAATTGTGCTATCCGGACAACATATTTCAATTTCAGACCTCTAGGTTGTCGGAGGAAGGAGTTTGGCCTACGTTGACTTCTGTGGTACGAAACTTTACATGCAACCTCAAATGTGCTATCCGGACAACATATTTCAATTTCAGACCTCTAGGTTGTCGGGGGAAGGAGTTTGGCCTACGTTGACTTCTGTGGTACGAAACTTTACAGGCAACCTCAAATGTGCTATCCGGACAACATATTTCGATTTCAGACCACTGGGTTGTCGGAGGAAGGAGTTTGGCCTACGTTGACTTCTGTGGTACGAAACTTTACACACAACACCAGAAGTGCCATTTGGACAACATATTTCAATTTCAGACATCTGTGTTGTCTGGGGAAGGAGTTTGGCCTACGTTGACTTCTGTGGTATGAAACTTTACAGGCAACCTCAAATGTGCTATCCGGACAACATATTTCAATTTCAGACCTCTAGGTTGTCGGGGGAAGGAGTTTGGCCCACGTTGACTTCTGTGGTACGAAACTTTACAGGCAACCTCAAATGTGCTATCCGGACAACATATTTGAATTTCAGACCTCTGGGTTGTCGGAGGAAGGAGTTTGGCCTACGTTGACTTCTGTGGTACGAAACTTTACATGCAACCTCAAATGTGCTATCCGGACAACATATTTCAATTTCAGACCTCTGGGTTGTCGGAGGAAGGAGTTTGGCCTACGTTGACTTCAGTAACACGAAACTTTACACACAACACCAGAAGTGCCATTTGGACAACATATTTCAATTTCAGACTTCTGGGTTGTCGGGGGAAGGAGTTTGGCCTACGTTGACTTCAGTAACACGAAAGTTTACACACAACACCAGAAGTGCCATTTGGACAACATATTTCAATTTCAGACATCTGGGTTGTCTGGGGAAGGAGTTTGGCCTACGTTGACTTCTGTGGTATGAAACTTTACAGGCAACCTCAAATGTGCTATCCGGACAACATATTTCGATTTCAGACCTCTGGGTTGTCGGAGGAAGGAGTTTGGCCTACGTTGACTTCTATGGTACGAAATTTTACACACAACACCAGAAGTGCCATGTGGACAACATATTTCAATTTCAGACCTTTAGGTTGTCGGGGGAAAGAGTTTGGCCTACGTTGACTTCTGTGGTACGAAACTTTACAGGCAACCTCACATGTGCTATCCGGACAACATATTTCAATTTCAGACCTCTAGGTTGTCGGGGGAAGGAGTTTGGCCTACGTTGACTTCTGTGGTATGAAACTTTACAGGCAACCTCAAATGTGCTATCCGGACAACATATTTCGATTTCAGACCTCTGGGTTGTCGGAGGAAGGAGTTTGGCCTACGTTGACTTCAGTAACACGAAACTTTGCACACAACACCAGAAGTGGCATTTGGACAACATATTTCAATTTCAGACTTCTGGGTTGTCGGGGGAAGGAGTTTGGCCTACGTTGACTTCTGTGGTATGAAACTTTACAAGCAACCTCAAATGTGCTATCCGGACAACATATTTCGATTTCAGACCTCTGGGTTGTCGGAGGAAGGAGTTTGGCCTACGTTGACTTCAGTAACACGAAACTTTACACACAACACCAGAAGTGCCATTTGGACAACATATTTCAATTTCAGACTTCTGGGTTGTCGGGGGAAGGAGTTTGGCCTACGTTGACTTCAGTAACACGAAACTTTACACACAACAACAGAAGTGCCATTTGGACAACATATTTCAATTTCAGACATCTGGGTTGTCTGGGGAAGGAGTTTGGCCTACGTTGACTTCTGTGGTATGAAACTTTACAGGCAACCTCAAATGTGCTATCCGGACAACATATTTCGATTTCAGACCTCTGGGTTGTCGGAGGAAGGAGTTTGGCCTACGTTGACTTCTGTGGTACGAAACTTTACACGCAACCTCAAATGTTCTATCCGGACAACATATTTCGATTTCAGACCTCTGGGTTGTCGGAGGAAGGAGTTTGGCCTACGTTGACTTCTGTGGTACGAAACTTTACAGGCAACCTCAAATGTGCTATCCGGACAACATATTTCGATTTCAGACCTCTGGGTTGTCGGAGAAAGGAGTTTGGCCTACGTTGACTTCTGTGGTATGAAACTTTACAGGCAACCTCAAATGTGCTATCCGGACAACATATTTCGATTTCAGACCTCTGGGTTGTTGGAGGAAGGAGTTTGGCCTACGTTGACTTCTGTGGTACGAAACTTTACACGCAACCTCAAATGTGCTATCCGGACAACATATTTCAATTTCAGACTTCTGGGTTGTCGGGGGAAGGAGTTTGGCCTACGTTGACTTCAGTAACACGAAACTTTACACACAACACCAGAAGTGCCATTTGGACAACATATTTCAATTTCAGACATCTGGGTTGTCTGGGGAAGGAGTTTGGCCTACGTTGACTTCTGTGGTATGAAACTTTACAGGCAACCTCAAATGTGCTATCCGGACAACATATTTCGATTTCAGACCTCTGGGTTGTCGGAGGAAGGAGTTTGGCCTACGTTGACTTCTGTGGTACGAAACTTTACACGCAACCTCAAATGTTCTATCCGGACAACATATTTCGATTTCAGACCTCTGGGTTGTCGGAGGAAGGAGTTTGGCCTACGTTGACTTCTGTGGTACGAAACTTTACAGGCAACCTCAAATGTGCTATCCGGACAACATATTTCGATTTCAGACCTCTGGGTTGTCGGAGAAAGGAGTTTGGCCTACGTTGACTTCTGTGGTACGAAACTTTACACGCAACCTCAAATGTGCTATCCGGACAACATATTTCGATTTCAGACCTCTGGGTTGTCGGAGGAAGGAGTTTGGCCTACGTTGACTTCTGTGGTACGAAACTTTACAGGGAACCTCAAATGTGCTATCCGGACAACATATTTCAATTTCAGACATCTGTGTTGTCTGGGGAAGGAGTTTGGCCTACGTTGACTTCAGTAACACGAAACTTTACACACAACACCAGAAGTGGCATTTGGACAACATATTTCAATTTCAGACGTCTGGGATGTTGGGGGAAGGAGTTTGGCCTACGTTGACTTCTGTGGTACGAAACTTTACACGCAACCTCAAATGTGCTATCCGGACAACATATTTCAATTTCAGACTTCTGGGTTGTCGGGGGAAGGAGTTTGGCCTACGTTGACTTCAGTAACACGAAACTTTGCCCACAACACCAGAAGTGGCATTTGGACAACATATTTCAATTTCAGACATCTGGGTTGTCTGGGGAAGGAGTTTGGCCTACGTTGACTTCTGTGGTACGAAACTTTACATGCAACCTCAATTGTGCTATACGGACAACATATTTCAATTTCAGACCTCTAGGTTGTCGGGGGAAGGAGTTTGGCCTACGTTGACTTCTGTGGTACGAAACTTTACAGGCAACCTCAAATGTGCTATCCGGACAACATATTTCAATTTCAGACTTCTGGGTTGTCGGGGGAAGGAGTTTGGCCTACGTTGACTTCTGTGGTACGAAACTTTACATGCAACCTCAAATGTGCTATCCGGACAACATATTTCAATTTCAGACCTCTGGGTTGTCGGAGGAAGGAGTTTGGCCTACGTTGACTTCAGTAACACGAAACTTTACACACAACACCAGAAGTGCCATTTGGACAACATATTTCAATTTCAGACTTCTGGGTTGTCGGGGGAAGGAGTTTGGCCTACGTTGACTTCAGTAACACGAAAGTTTACACACAACACCAGAAGTGCCATTTGGACAACATATTTCAATTTCAGACATCTGGGTTGTCTGGGGAAGGAGTTTGGCCTACGTTGACTTCTGTGGTATGAAACTTTACAGGCAACCTCAAATGTGCTATCCGGACAACATATTTCGATTTCAGACCTCTGGGTTGTCGGAGGAAGGAGTTTGGCCTACGTTGACTTCTATGGTACGAAATTTTACACACAACACCAGAAGTGCCATGTGGACAACATATTTCAATTTCAGACCTTTAGGTTGTCGGGGGAAAGAGTTTGGCCTACGTTGACTTCTGTGGTACGAAACTTTACAGGCAACCTCACATGTGCTATCCGGACAACATATTTCAATTTCAGACCTCTAGGTTGTCGGGGGAAGGAGTTTGGCCTACGTTGACTTCTGTGGTATGAAACTTTACAGGCAACCTCAAATGTGCTATCCGGACAACATATTTCGATTTCAGACCTCTGGGTTGTCGGAGGAAGGAGTTTGGCCTACGTTGACTTCAGTAACACGAAACTTTGCACACAACACCAGAAGTGGCATTTGGACAACATATTTCAATTTCAGACTTCTGGGTTGTCGGGGGAAGGAGTTTGGCCTACGTTGACTTCTGTGGTATGAAACTTTACAAGCAACCTCAAATGTGCTATCCGGACAACATATTTCGATTTCAGACCTCTGGGTTGTCGGAGGAAGGAGTTTGGCCTACGTTGACTTCAGTAACACGAAACTTTACACACAACACCAGAAGTGCCATTTGGACAACATATTTCAATTTCAGACTTCTGGGTTGTCGGGGGAAGGAGTTTGGCCTACGTTGACTTCAGTAACACGAAACTTTACACACAACAACAGAAGTGCCATTTGGACAACATATTTCAATTTCAGACATCTGGGTTGTCTGGGGAAGGAGTTTGGCCTACGTTGACTTCTGTGGTATGAAACTTTACAGGCAACCTCAAATGTGCTATCCGGACAACATATTTCGATTTCAGACCTCTGGGTTGTCGGAGGAAGGAGTTTGGCCTACGTTGACTTCTGTGGTACGAAACTTTACACGCAACCTCAAATGTTCTATCCGGACAACATATTTCGATTTCAGACCTCTGGGTTGTCGGAGGAAGGAGTTTGGCCTACGTTGACTTCTGTGGTACGAAACTTTACAGGCAACCTCAAATGTGCTATCCGGACAACATATTTCGATTTCAGACCTCTGGGTTGTCGGAGAAAGGAGTTTGGCCTACGTTGACTTCTGTGGTACGAAACTTTACAGGCAACCTCAAATGTGCTATCCGGACAACATATTTCGATTTCAGACCTCTGGGTTGTTGGAGGAAGGAGTTTGGCCTACGTTGACTTCTGTGGTACGAAACTTTACACGCAACCTCAAATGTGCTATCCGGACAACATATTTCAATTTCAGACTTCTGGGTTGTCGGGGGAAGGAGTTTGGCCTACGTTGACTTCAGTAACACGAAACTTTACACACAACACCAGAAGTGCCATTTGGACAACATATTTCAATTTCAGACATCTGGGTTGTCTGGGGAAGGAGTTTGGCCTACGTTGACTTCTGTGGTATGAAACTTTACAGGCAACCTCAAATGTGCTATCCGGACAACATATTTCGATTTCAGACCTCTGGGTTGTCGGAGGAAGGAGTTTGGCCTACGTTGACTTCTGTGGTACGAAACTTTACACGCAACCTCAAATGTGCTATCCGGACAACATATTTCAATTTCAGACTTCTGGGTTGTCGGGGGAAGGAGTTTGGCCTACGTTGACTTCAGTAACACGAAACTTTGACCACAACACCAGAAGTGGCATTTGGACAACATATTTCAATTTCAGACATCTGGGTTGTCTGGGGAAGGAGTTTGGCCTACGTTGACTTCTGTGGTACGAAACTTTACATCCAACCTCAATTGTGCTATACGGACAACATATTTCAATTTCAGACCTCTAGGTTGTCGGGGGAAGGAGTTTGGCCTACGTTGACTTCTGTGGTACGAAACTTTACAGGCAACCTCAAATGTGCTATCCGGACAACATATTTCAATTTCAGACTTCTGGGTTGTCGGGGGAAGGAGTTTGGCCTACGTTGACTTCTGTGGTACGAAACTTTACATGCAACCTCAAATTTGCTATCCGGACAACATATTTCAATTTCAGACATCTGTGTTGTCTGGGGAAGGAGTTTGGCCTACGTTGACTTCAGTAACACGAAACTTTACACACAACACCAGAAGTGGCATTTGGACAACATATTTCAATTTCAGACCTCTGGGATGTTGGGGGAAGGAGTTTGGCCTACGTTGACTTCTGTGGTACGAAACTTTACACGCAACTTCAAATGTGCTATCCGGACAACATATTTCGATTTCAGACCTCTGGGTTGTCGGAGGAAGGAGTTTGGCCTACGTTGACTTCTGTGGTACGAAACTTTACACGCAACCTCAAATGTGCTATCCGGACAACATATTTCAATTTCAGACTTCTGGGTTGTCGGGGGAAGGAGTTTGGCCTACGTTGACTTCAGTAACACGAAACTTTGCCCACAACACCAGAAGTGGCATTTGGACAACATATTTCAATTTCAGACATCTGGGTTGTCTTGGGAAGGAGTTTGGCCTACGTTGACTTCTGTGGTACGAAACTTTACATGCAACCTCAATTGTGCTATACGGACAACATATTTCAATTTCAGACCTCTAGGTTGTCGGGGGAAGGAGTTTGGCCTACGTTGACTTCTGTGGTACGAAACTTTACAGGCAACCTCAAATGTGCTATCCGGACAACATATTTCAATTTCAGACTTCTGGGTTGTCGGGGGAAGGAGTTTGGCCTACGTTGACTTCTGTGGTACGAAACTTTACATGCAACCTCAAATTTGCTATCCGGACAACATATTTCAATTTCAGACCTCTAGGTTGTCGAGGAAGGAGTTTGGCCTACGTTGACTTCTGTGGTACGAAACTTTACAGGCAACCTCAAATGTGCTATCCGGACAACATATTTCGATTTCAGACCTCTGGGTTGTCGGAGGAAGGAGTTTGGCCTACGTTGACTTCTGTGGTACGAAACTTTACACGCAACCTCAAATGTGCTATTCGGAACACATATTTCGATTTCAGACCTCTGGATTTTCGGAGAAAGGAGTTTGGCCTACGTTGACTTCTGTGGTACGAAACTTTACACGCAACCTCAAATGTGCTATCCGGACAACATATTTCGATTTCAGACCTCTGGGTTGTCGGAGGAAGGAGTTTGGCCTACGTTGACTTCTGTGGTACGAAACTTTACACGCAACCTCAAATGTGCTATCCGGACAACATATTTCAATTTCAGACATCTGTGTTGTCTGGGGAAGGAGTTTGGCCTACGTTGACTTCAGTAACACGAAACTTTACACACAACACCAGAAGTGGCATTTGGACAACATATTTCAATTTCAGACCTCTGGGATGTTGGGGGAAGGAGTTTGGCCTACGTTGACTTCTGTGGTACGAAACTTTACACGCAACCTCAAATGTGCTATCCGGACAACATATTTCAATTTCAGACATCTGTGTTGTCTGGGGAAGGAGTTTGGCCTACGTTGACTTCAGTAACACGAAACTTTACACACAACACCAGAAGTGGCATTTGGACAACATATTTCAATTTCAGACCTCTGGGATGTTGGGGGAAGGAGTTTGGCCTACGTTGACTTCTGTGGTACGAAACTTTACACGCAACCTCAAATGTGCTATCCGGACAACATATTTCAATTTCAGACTTCTGGCTTGTCGGGGGAAGGAGTTTGGCCTACGTTGACTTCAGTAACACGAAACTTTGCCCACAACACCAGAAGTGGCATTTGGACAACATATTTCAATTTCAGACATCTGGGTTGTCTGGGGAAGGAGTTTGGCCTACGTTGACTTCTGTGGTACGAAACTTTACAAGCAACCTCAATTGTGCTATACGGACAACATATTTCAATTTCAGACCTCTAGGTTGTCGGGGGAAGGAGTTTGGCCTACGTTGACTTCTGTGGTACGAAACTTTACAGGCAACCTCAAATGTGCTATCCGGACAACATATTTCAATTTCAGACTTCTGGGTTGTCGGGGGAAGGAGTTTGGCCTACGTTGACTTCTGTGGTACGAAACTTTACATGCAACCTCAAATGTGCTATCCGGACAACATATTTAAATTTCAGACCTCTAGGTTGTCGGGGGAAGGAGTTTGGCCCACGTTGACTTCTGTGGTACGAAACTTTACAGGCAACCTCATATGTGCTATCCGGACAACATATTTCGATTTCAGACCTCTAGGTTGTCGGAGGAAGGAGTTTGGCCTACGTTGACTTTTGTGGTACGAAACTTTACACACAACACCAGAAGTGCCATTTGGACAACATATTTCAATTTCAGACTTCTGGGTTGTCGGGGGAAGGAGTTTGGCCTACGTTGACTTCAGTAACACGAAACTTTACACACAACACCAGAAGTGCCATTTGGACAACATATTTCAATTTCAGACGTCTGGGTTGTCTGGGGAAGGAGTTTGGCCTACGTTGACTTCTGTGTTATGAAACTTTACAGGCAACCTCAAATGTGCTATCCGGACAACATATTTCGATTTCAGACCTCTGGGTTGTCGGAGGAAGGAGTTTGGCCTACGTTGACTTCTGTGGTACGAAACTTTACACACAACACCAGAAGTGCCATTTGGACAACATATTTCAATTTCAGACCTCTGGGATGTTGGGGGAAGGAGTTTGGCCTACGTTGACTTCTGTGGTACGAAACTTTACACGCAACCTCAAATGTGCTATCCGGACAACATATTTCAATTTCAGACTTCTGGGTTGTCGGGGGAAGGAGTTTGGCCTACGTTGACTTCAGTAACACGAAACTTTGCCCACAACACCAGAAGTGGCATTTGGACAACATATTTCAATTTCAGACATCTGGGTTGTCTGGGGAAGGAGTTTGGCCTACGTTGACTTCTGTGGTACGAAACTTTACATGCAACCTCAATTGTGCTATACGGACAACATATTTCAATTTCAAACCTCTAGGTTGTCGGGGGAAGGAGTTTGGCCTACGTTGACTTCTGTGGTACGAAACTTTACAGGCAACCTCAAATGTGCTATCCGGACAACATATTTCAATTTCAGACATCTGTGTTGTCTGGGGAAGGAGTTTGGCCTACGTTGACTTCAGTAACACGAAACTTTACACACAACACCAGAAGTGGCATTTGGACAACATATTTCAATTTCAGACCTCTGGGATGTTGGGGGAAGGAGTTTGGCCTAAGTTGACTTCTGTGGTACGAAACTTTACACGCAACCTCAAATGTGCTATCCGGACAACATATTTCAATTTCAGACTTCTGGGTTGTCGGGGGAAGGAGTTTGGCCTACGTTGACTTCTGTGGTACGAAACTTTACATGCAACCTCAAATGTGCTATCCGGACAACATATTTCAATTTCAGACCTCTGGGTTGTCGGAGGAAGGAGTTTGGCCTACGTTGACTTCAGTAACACGAAACTTTACACACAACACCAGAAGTGCCATTTGGACAACATATTTCAATTTCAGACTTCTGGGTTGTCGGGGGAAGGAGTTTGGCCTACGTTGACTTCAGTAACACGAAAGTTTACACACAACACCAGAAGTGCCATTTGGACAACATATTTCAATTTCAGACATCTGGGTTGTCTGGGGAAGGAGTTTGGCCTACGTTGACTTCTGTGGTATGAAACTTTACAGGCAACCTCAAATGTGCTATCCGGACAACATATTTCGATTTCAGACCTCTGGGTTGTCGGAGGAAGGAGTTTGGCCTACGTTGACTTCTATGGTACGAAATTTTACACACAACACCAGAAGTGCCATGTGGACAACATATTTCAATTTCAGACCTTTAGGTTGTCGGGGGAAAGAGTTTGGCCTACGTTGACTTCTGTGGTACGAAACTTTACAGGCAACCTCACATGTGCTATCCGGACAACATATTTCAATTTCAGACCTCTAGGTTGTCGGGGGAAGGAGTTTGGCCTACGTTGACTTCTGTGGTATGAAACTTTACAGGCAACCTCAAATGTGCTATCCGGACAACATATTTCGATTTCAGACCTCTGGGTTGTCGGAGGAAGGAGTTTGGCCTACGTTGACTTCAGTAACACGAAACTTTGCACACAACACCAGAAGTGGCATTTGGACAACATATTTCAATTTCAGACTTCTGGGTTGTCGGGGGAAGGAGTTTGGCCTACGTTGACTTCTGTGGTATGAAACTTTACAAGCAACCTCAAATGTGCTATCCGGACAACATATTTCGATTTCAGACCTCTGGGTTGTCGGAGGAAGGAGTTTGGCCTACGTTGACTTCAGTAACACGAAACTTTACACACAACACCAGAAGTGCCATTTGGACAACATATTTCAATTTCAGACTTCTGGGTTGTCGGGGGAAGGAGTTTGGCCTACGTTGACTTCAGTAACACGAAACTTTACACACAACAACAGAAGTGCCATTTGGACAACATATTTCAATTTCAGACATCTGGGTTGTCTGGGGAAGGAGTTTGGCCTACGTTGACTTCTGTGGTATGAAACTTTACAGGCAACCTCAAATGTGCTATCCGGACAACATATTTCGATTTCAGACCTCTGGGTTGTCGGAGGAAGGAGTTTGGCCTACGTTGACTTCTGTGGTACGAAACTTTACACGCAACCTCAAATGTTCTATCCGGACAACATATTTCGATTTCAGACCTCTGGGTTGTCGGAGGAAGGAGTTTGGCCTACGTTGACTTCTGTGGTACGAAACTTTACAGGCAACCTCAAATGTGCTATCCGGACAACATATTTCGATTTCAGACCTCTGGGTTGTCGGAGAAAGGAGTTTGGCCTACGTTGACTTCTGTGGTACGAAACTTTACAGGCAACCTCAAATGTGCTATCCGGACAACATATTTCGATTTCAGACCTCTGGGTTGTTGGAGGAAGGAGTTTGGCCTACGTTGACTTCTGTGGTACGAAACTTTACACGCAACCTCAAATGTGCTATCCGGACAACATATTTCAATTTCAGACTTCTGGGTTGTCGGGGGAAGGAGTTTGGCCTACGTTGACTTCAGTAACACGAAACTTTACACACAACACCAGAAGTGCCATTTGGACAACATATTTCAATTTCAGACATCTGGGTTGTCTGGGGAAGGAGTTTGGCCTACGTTGACTTCTGTGGTATGAAACTTTACAGGCAACCTCAAATGTGCTATCCGGACAACATATTTCGATTTCAGACCTCTGGGTTGTCGGAGGAAGGAGTTTGGCCTACGTTGACTTCTGTGGTACGAAACTTTACACGCAACCTCAAATGTGCTATCCGGACAACATATTTCAATTTCAGACTTCTGGGTTGTCGGGGGAAGGAGTTTGGCCTACGTTGACTTCAGTAACACGAAACTTTGACCACAACACCAGAAGTGGCATTTGGACAACATATTTCAATTTCAGACATCTGGGTTGTCTGGGGAAGGAGTTTGGCCTACGTTGACTTCTGTGGTACGAAACTTTACATCCAACCTCAATTGTGCTATACGGACAACATATTTCAATTTCAGACCTCTAGGTTGTCGGGGGAAGGAGTTTGGCCTACGTTGACTTCTGTGGTACGAAACTTTACAGGCAACCTCAAATGTGCTATCCGGACAACATATTTCAATTTCAGACTTCTGGGTTGTCGGGGGAAGGAGTTTGGCCTACGTTGACTTCTGTGGTACGAAACTTTACATGCAACCTCAAATTTGCTATCCGGACAACATATTTCAATTTCAGACATCTGTGTTGTCTGGGGAAGGAGTTTGGCCTACGTTGACTTCAGTAACACGAAACTTTACACACAACACCAGAAGTGGCATTTGGACAACATATTTCAATTTCAGACCTCTGGGATGTTGGGGGAAGGAGTTTGGCCTACGTTGACTTCTGTGGTACGAAACTTTACACGCAACTTCAAATGTGCTATCCGGACAACATATTTCGATTTCAGACCTCTGGGTTGTCGGAGGAAGGAGTTTGGCCTACGTTGACTTCTGTGGTACGAAACTTTACACGCAACCTCAAATGTGCTATCCGGACAACATATTTCAATTTCAGACTTCTGGGTTGTCGGGGGAAGGAGTTTGGCCTACGTTGACTTCAGTAACACGAAACTTTGCCCACAACACCAGAAGTGGCATTTGGACAACATATTTCAATTTCAGACATCTGGGTTGTCTTGGGAAGGAGTTTGGCCTACGTTGACTTCTGTGGTACGAAACTTTACATGCAACCTCAATTGTGCTATACGGACAACATATTTCAATTTCAGACCTCTAGGTTGTCGGGGGAAGGAGTTTGGCCTACGTTGACTTCTGTGGTACGAAACTTTACAGGCAACCTCAAATGTGCTATCCGGACAACATATTTCAATTTCAGACTTCTGGGTTGTCGGGGGAAGGAGTTTGGCCTACGTTGACTTCTGTGGTACGAAACTTTACATGCAACCTCAAATTTGCTATCCGGACAACATATTTCAATTTCAGACCTCTAGGTTGTCGAGGAAGGAGTTTGGCCTACGTTGACTTCTGTGGTACGAAACTTTACAGGCAACCTCAAATGTGCTATCCGGACAACATATTTCGATTTCAGACCTCTGGGTTGTCGGAGGAAGGAGTTTGGCCTACGTTGACTTCTGTGGTACGAAACTTTACACGCAACCTCAAATGTGCTATTCGGAACACATATTTCGATTTCAGACCTCTGGATTTTCGGAGAAAGGAGTTTGGCCTACGTTGACTTCTGTGGTACGAAACTTTACACGCAACCTCAAATGTGCTATCCGGACAACATATTTCGATTTCAGACCTCTGGGTTGTCGGAGGAAGGAGTTTGGCCTACGTTGACTTCTGTGGTACGAAACTTTACACGCAACCTCAAATGTGCTATCCGGACAACATATTTCAATTTCAGACATCTGTGTTGTCTGGGGAAGGAGTTTGGCCTACGTTGACTTCAGTAACACGAAACTTTACACACAACACCAGAAGTGGCATTTGGACAACATATTTCAATTTCAGACCTCTGGGATGTTGGGGGAAGGAGTTTGGCCTACGTTGACTTCTGTGGTACGAAACTTTACACGCAACCTCAAATGTGCTATCCGGACAACATATTTCAATTTCAGACATCTGTGTTGTCTGGGGAAGGAGTTTGGCCTACGTTGACTTCAGTAACACGAAACTTTACACACAACACCAGAAGTGGCATTTGGACAACATATTTCAATTTCAGACCTCTGGGATGTTGGGGGAAGGAGTTTGGCCTACGTTGACTTCTGTGGTACGAAACTTTACACGCAACCTCAAATGTGCTATCCGGACAACATATTTCAATTTCAGACTTCTGGCTTGTCGGGGGAAGGAGTTTGGCCTACGTTGACTTCAGTAACACGAAACTTTGCCCACAACACCAGAAGTGGCATTTGGACAACATATTTCAATTTCAGACATCTGGGTTGTCTGGGGAAGGAGTTTGGCCTACGTTGACTTCTGTGGTACGAAACTTTACAAGCAACCTCAATTGTGCTATACGGACAACATATTTCAATTTCAGACCTCTAGGTTGTCGGGGGAAGGAGTTTGGCCTACGTTGACTTCTGTGGTACGAAACTTTACAGGCAACCTCAAATGTGCTATCCGGACAACATATTTCAATTTCAGACTTCTGGGTTGTCGGGGGAAGGAGTTTGGCCTACGTTGACTTCTGTGGTACGAAACTTTACATGCAACCTCAAATGTGCTATCCGGACAACATATTTAAATTTCAGACCTCTAGGTTGTCGGGGGAAGGAGTTTGGCCCACGTTGACTTCTGTGGTACGAAACTTTACAGGCAACCTCATATGTGCTATCCGGACAACATATTTCGATTTCAGACCTCTAGGTTGTCGGAGGAAGGAGTTTGGCCTACGTTGACTTTTGTGGTACGAAACTTTACACACAACACCAGAAGTGCCATTTGGACAACATATTTCAATTTCAGACTTCTGGGTTGTCGGGGGAAGGAGTTTGGCCTACGTTGACTTCAGTAACACGAAACTTTACACACAACACCAGAAGTGCCATTTGGACAACATATTTCAATTTCAGACGTCTGGGTTGTCTGGGGAAGGAGTTTGGCCTACGTTGACTTCTGTGTTATGAAACTTTACAGGCAACCTCAAATGTGCTATCCGGACAACATATTTCGATTTCAGACCTCTGGGTTGTCGGAGGAAGGAGTTTGGCCTACGTTGACTTCTGTGGTACGAAACTTTACACACAACACCAGAAGTGCCATTTGGACAACATATTTCAATTTCAGACCTCTGGGATGTTGGGGGAAGGAGTTTGGCCTACGTTGACTTCTGTGGTACGAAACTTTACACGCAACCTCAAATGTGCTATCCGGACAACATATTTCAATTTCAGACTTCTGGGTTGTCGGGGGAAGGAGTTTGGCCTACGTTGACTTCAGTAACACGAAACTTTGCCCACAACACCAGAAGTGGCATTTGGACAACATATTTCAATTTCAGACATCTGGGTTGTCTGGGGAAGGAGTTTGGCCTACGTTGACTTCTGTGGTACGAAACTTTACATGCAACCTCAATTGTGCTATACGGACAACATATTTCAATTTCAAACCTCTAGGTTGTCGGGGGAAGGAGTTTGGCCTACGTTGACTTCTGTGGTACGAAACTTTACAGGCAACCTCAAATGTGCTATCCGGACAACATATTTCAATTTCAGACATCTGTGTTGTCTGGGGAAGGAGTTTGGCCTACGTTGACTTCAGTAACACGAAACTTTACACACAACACCAGAAGTGGCATTTGGACAACATATTTCAATTTCAGACCTCTGGGATGTTGGGGGAAGGAGTTTGGCCTAAGTTGACTTCTGTGGTACGAAACTTTACACGCAACCTCAAATGTGCTATCCGGACAACATATTTCAATTTCAGACTTCTGGGTTGTCGGGGGAAGGAGTTTGGCCTACGTTGACTTCTGTGGTACGAAACTTTGCCCACAACACCAGAAGTGGCATTTGGACAACATATTTCAATTTCAGACCTCTGGGATGTTGGGGGAAGGAGTTTGGCCTAAGTTGACTTCTGTGGTACGAAACTTTACACGCAACCTCAAATGTGCTATCCGGACAACATATTTCAATTTCAGACATCTGGGTTGTCTGGGGAAGGAGTTTGGCCTAAGTTGACTTCTGTGGTACGAAACTTTACATGCAACCTCAATTGTGCTATACGGACAACATATTTCAATTTCAGACCTCTAGGTTGTCGGGGGAAGGAGTTTGGCCTACGTTGACTTCTGTGGTACGAAACTTTACAGGCAACCTCAAATGTGCTATCCGGACAACATATTTCAATTTCAGACTTCTGGGTTGTCGGGGGAAGGAGTTTGGCCTACGTTGACTTCTGTGGTACGAAACTTTACATGCAACCTCAAATGTGCTATCCGGACAACATATTTCAATTTCAGACCTCTAGGTTGTCGGGGGAAGGAGTTTGGCCCACGTTGACTTCTGTGGTACGAAACTTTACAGGCAACCTCAAATGTGCTATCCGGACAACATATTTCGATTTCAGACATCTGTGTTGTCTGGGGAAGGAGTTTGGCCTACGTTGACTTCAGTAACACGAAACTTTACAAACAACACCAGAAGTGGCATTTGGACAACATATTTCAATTTCAGACCTCTAGGTTGTCGGGGGAAGGAGTTTGGCCTACGTTGACTTCTGTGGTACGAAACTTTACAGGCAACCTCAAATGTGCTATCCGGACAACATATTTCAATTTCAGACTTCTGGGTTGTCGGGGGAAGGAGTTTGGCCTACGTTGACTTCTGTGGTACGAAACTTTACATGCAACCTCAAATGTGCTATCCGGACAACATATTTCAATTTCAGACTTCTGGGTTGTCGGGGGAAGGAGTTTGGCCTACGTTGACTTCAGTAACACGAAACTTTACACACAACACCAGAAGTGGCATTTGGACAACATATTTCAATTTCAGACCTCTGGGATGTTGGGGGAAGGAGTTTGGCCTAAGTTGACTTCTGTGGTACGAAACTTTACACGCAACCTCAAATGTGCTATCCGGACAACATATTTCAATTTCAGACTTCTGGGTTGTCGGGGGAAGGAGTTTGGCCTACGTTGACTTCTGTGGTACGAAACTTTGCCCACAACACCAGAAGTGGCATTTGGACAACATATTTCAATTTCAGACATCTGGGTTGTCTGGGGAAGGAGTTTGGCCTAAGTTGACTTCTGTGGTACGAAACTTTACATGCAACCTCAATTGTGCTATACGGACAACATATTTCAATTTCAGACCTCTAGGTTGTCGGGGGAAGGAGTTTGGCCTACGTTGACTTCTGTGGTACGAAACTTTACAGGCAACCTCAAATGTGCTATCCGGACAACATATTTCAATTTCAGACTTCTGGGTTGTCGGGGGAAGGAGTTTGGCCTACGTTGACTTCTGTGGTACGAAACTTTACATGCAACCTCAAATGTGCTATCCGGACAACATATTTCAATTTCAGACCTCTAGGTTGTCGGGGGAAAAAGTTTGGCCCACGTTGACTTCTGTGGTACGAAACTTTACAGGCAACCTCAAATGTGCTATCCGGACAACATATTTCGATTTCAGACATCTGTGTTGTCTGGGGAAGGAGTTTGGCCTACGTTGACTTCAGTAACACGAAACTTTACAAACAACACCAGAAGTGGCATTTGGACAACATATTTCAATTTCAGACCTCTGGGATAATGGGGGAAGGAGTTTGGCCTACGTTGACTTCTGTGGTACGAAACTTTACACGCAACCTCAAATGTGCTATCCGGACAACATATTTCAATTTCAGACTTCTGGGTTGTCGGGGGAAGGAGTTTGGCCTACGTTGACTTCAGTAACACGAAACTTTGCCCACAACACCAGAAGTGGCATTTGGACAACATATTTCAATTTCAGACATCTGGGTTGTCTGGGGAAGGAGTTTGGCCTACGTTGACTTCTGTGGTACGAAACTTTACAGGCAACCTCAAATGTGCTATCCGGACAACATATTTCAATTTCAGACTTCTGGGTTGTCGGGGGAAGGAGTTTGGCCTACGTTGACTTCTGTGGTACGAAACTTTACATGCAACCTCAAATGTGCTATCCGGACAACATATTTCAATTTCAGACTTCTGGGTTGTCGGGGGAAGGAGTTTGGCCTACGTTGACTTCAGTAACACGAAACTTTACACACAACACCAGAAGTGGCATTTGGACAACATATTTCAATTTCAGACCTCTGGGATGTTGGGGGAAGGAGTTTGGCCTAAGTTGACTTCTGTGGTACGAAACTTTACACGCAACCTCAAATGTGCTATCCGGACAACATATTTCAATTTCAGACTTCTGGGTTGTCGGGGGAAGGAGTTTGGCCTACGTTGACTTCTGTGGTACGAAACTTTGCCCACAACACCAGAAGTGGCATTTGGACAACATATTTCAATTTCAGACATCTGGGTTGTCTGGGGAAGGAGTTTGGCCTAAGTTGACTTCTGTGGTACGAAACTTTACATGCAACCTCAATTGTGCTATACGGACAACATATTTCAATTTCAGACCTCTAGGTTGTCGGGGGAAGGAGTTTGGCCTACGTTGACTTCTGTGGTACGAAACTTTACAGGCAACCTCAAATGTGCTATCCGGACAACATATTTCAATTTCAGACTTCTGGGTTGTCGGGGGAAGGAGTTTGGCCTACGTTGACTTCTGTGGTACGAAACTTTACATGCAACCTCAAATGTGCTATCCGGACAACATATTTCAATTTCAGACCTCTAGGTTGTCGGGGGAAAAAGTTTGGCCCACGTTGACTTCTGTGGTACGAAACTTTACAGGCAACCTCAAATGTGCTATCCGGACAACATATTTCGATTTCAGACATCTGTGTTGTCTGGGGAAGGAGTTTGGCCTACGTTGACTTCAGTAACACGAAACTTTACAAACAACACCAGAAGTGGCATTTGGACAACATATTTCAATTTCAGACCTCTGGGATAATGGGGGAAGGAGTTTGGCCTACGTTGACTTCTGTGGTACGAAACTTTACACGCAACCTCAAATGTGCTATCCGGACAACATATTTCAATTTCAGACTTCTGGGTTGTCGGGGGAAGGAGTTTGGCCTACGTTGACTTCAGTAACACGAAACTTTGCCCACAACACCAGAAGTGGCATTTGGACAACATATTTCAATTTCAGACATCTGGGTTGTCTGGGGAAGGAGTTTGGCCTACGTTGACTTCTGTGGTACGAAACTTTACATGCAACCTCAATTGTGCTATACGGACAACATATTTCAATTTCAGACCTCTAGGTTGTCGGGGGAAGGAGTTTGGCCTACGTTGACTTCTGTGGTACGAAACTTTACAGGCAACCTCAAATGTGCTATCCGGACAACATATTTCAATTTCAGACTTCTGGGTTGTCGGGGGAAGGAGTTTGGCCTACGTTGACTTCTGTGGTACGAAACTTTACATGCAACCTCAAATTTGCTATCCGGACAACATATTTCAATTTCAGACCTCTAGGTTGTCGAGGAAGGAGTTTGGCCTACGTTGACTTCTGTGGTACGAAACTTTACAGGCAACCTCAAATGTGCTATCCGGACAACATATTTCGATTTCAGACCTCTGGGTTGTCGGAGGAAGGAGTTTGGCCTACGTTGACTTCTGTGGTACGAAACTTTACACACAACACCAGAAGTGCCATTTGGACAACATATTTCAATTTCAGACTTCTGGGTTGTCGGGGGAAGGAGTTTGGCCTACGTTGACTTCAGTAACACGAAACTTTACACACAACACCAGAAGTGCCATTTGGACAACATATTTCAATTTCAGACATCTGGGTTGTTTGGGGAAGGAGTTTGGCCTACGTTGACTTCTGTGGTACGAAACTTTACAGGCAACCTCAAATGTGCTATCCGGACAACATATTTCGATTTCAGACCTCTGGGTTGTCGGAGGAAGGAGTTTGGCCTACGTTGACTTCTTTGGTACGAAACTTTACACGCAACCTCAAATGTGCTATCCGGACAACATATTTCGATTTCAGACCTCTGGATTGTCGGAGAAAGGAGTTTGGCCTACGTTGACTTCTGTGGTACGAAACTTTACATGCAACCTCAAATGTGCTATCCGGACAACATATTTCGATTTCAGACCTCTGGGTTGTCTGGGGAAGGAGTTTGGCCTACGTTGACTTCAGTAACACGAAACTTTACACACAACACCAGAAGTGGCATTTGGACAACATATTTCAATTTCAGACCTCTGGGATGTTGGGGGAAGGAGTTTGGCCTACGTTGACTTCTGTGGTACGAAACGTTACACGCAACCTCAAATGTGCTATCCGGACAACATATTTCAATTTCAGACTTCTGGGTTGTCGGGGGAAGGAGTTTGGCCTACGTTGACTTCAGTAACACGAAACTTTGCCCACAACACCAGAAGTGGCATTTGGACAACATATTTCAATTTCAGACATCTGTGTTGTCTGGGGAAGGAGTTTGGCCTACGTTGACTTCTGTGGTATGAAACTTTACAGGCAACCTCAAATGTGCTATCCGGACAACATATTTCAATTTCAGACCTCTAGGTTGTCGGGGGAAGGAGTTTGGCCCACGTTGACTTCTGTGGTACGAAACTTTACAGGCAACCTCAAATGTGCTATCCGGACAACATATTTGAATTTCAGACCTCTGGGTTGTCGGAGGAAGGAGTTTGGCCTACGTTGACTTCTGTGGTACGAAACTTTACATGCAACCTCAAATGTGCTATCCGGACAACATATTTCAATTTCAGACCTCTGGGTTGTCGGAGGAAGGAGTTTGGCCTACGTTGACTTCAGTAACACGAAACTTTACACACAACACCAGAAGTGCCATTTGGACAACATATTTCAATTTCAGACTTCTGGGTTGTCGGGGGAAGGAGTTTGGCCTACGTTGACTTCAGTAACACGAAAGTTTACACACAACACCAGAAGTGCCATTTGGACAACATATTTCAATTTCAGACATCTGGGTTGTCTGGGGAAGGAGTTTGGCCTACGTTGACTTCTGTGGTATGAAACTTTACAGGCAACCTCAAATGTGCTATCCGGACAACATATTTCGATTTCAGACCTCTGGGTTGTCGGAGGAAGGAGTTTGGCCTACGTTGACTTCTATGGTACGAAATTTTACACACAACACCAGAAGTGCCATGTGGACAACATATTTCAATTTCAGACCTTTAGGTTGTCGGGGGAAAGAGTTTGGCCTACGTTGACTTCTGTGGTACGAAACTTTACAGGCAACCTCACATGTGCTATCCGGACAACATATTTCAATTTCAGACCTCTAGGTTGTCGGGGGAAGGAGTTTGGCCTACGTTGACTTCTGTGGTATGAAACTTTACAGGCAACCTCAAATGTGCTATCCGGACAACATATTTCGATTTCAGACCTCTGGGTTGTCGGAGGAAGGAGTTTGGCCTACGTTGACTTCAGTAACACGAAACTTTGCACACAACACCAGAAGTGGCATTTGGACAACATATTTCAATTTCAGACTTCTGGGTTGTCGGGGGAAGGAGTTTGGCCTACGTTGACTTCTGTGGTATGAAACTTTACAAGCAACCTCAAATGTGCTATCCGGACTACATATTTCGATTTCAGACCTCTGGGTTGTCGGAGGAAGGAGTTTGGCCTACGTTGACTTCAGTAACACGAAACTTTACACACAACACCAGAAGTGCCATTTGGACAACATATTTCAATTTCAGACTTCTGGGTTGTCGGGGGAAGGAGTTTGGCCTACGTTGACTTCAGTAACACGAAACTTTACACACAACAACAGAAGTGCCATTTGGACAACATATTTCAATTTCAGACATCTGGGTTGTCTGGGGAAGGAGTTTGGCCTACGTTGACTTCTGTGGTATGAAACTTTACAGGCAACCTCAAATGTGCTATCCGGACAACATATTTCGATTTCAGACCTCTGGGTTGTCGGAGGAAGGAGTTTGGCCTACGTTGACTTCTGTGGTACGAAACTTTACACGCAACCTCAAATGTGCTATCCGGAACACATATTTCGATTTCAGACCTCTGGATTTTCGGAGAAAGGAGTTTGGCCTACGTTGACTTCTGTGGTACGAAACTTTACACGCAACCTCAAATGTGCTATCCGGACAACATATTTCGATTTCAGACCTCTGGGTTGTCGGAGGAAGGAGTTTGGCCTACGTTGACTTCTGTGGTACGAAACTTTACACGCAACCTCAAATGTGCTATCCGGACAACATATTTCAATTTCAGACATCTGTGTTGTCTGGGGAAGGAGTTTGGCCTACGTTGACTTCAGTAACACGAAACTTTACACACAACACCAGAAGTGGCATTTGGACAACATATTTCAATTTCAGACCTCTGGGATGTTGGGGGAAGGAGTTTGGCCTACGTTGACTTCTGTGGTACGAAACTTTACACGCAACCTCAAATGTGCTATCCGGACAACATATTTCAATTTCAGACTTCTGGCTTGTCGGGGGAAGGAGTTTGGCCTACGTTGACTTCAGTAACACGAAACTTTGCCCACAACACCAGAAGTGGCATTTGGACAACATATTTCAATTTCAGACATCTGGGTTGTCTGGGGAAGGAGTTTGGCCTACGTTGACTTCTGTGGTACGAAACTTTACAAGCCACCTCAATTGTGCTATACGGACAACATATTTCAATTTCAGACCTCTAGGTTGTCGGGGGAAGGAGTTTGGCCTACGTTGACTTCTGTGGTACGAAACTTTACAGGCAACCTCAAATGTGCTATCCGGACAACATATTTCAATTTCAGACTTCTGGGTTGTCGGGGGAAGGAGTTTGGCCTACGTTGACTTCTGTGGTACGAAACTTTACATGCAACCTCAAATGTGCTATCCGGACAACATATTTCAATTTCAGACCTCTAGGTTGTCGGGGGAAGGAGTTTGGCCCACGTTGACTTCTGTGGTACGAAACTTTACAGGCAACCTCATATGTGCTATCCGGACAACATATTTCGATTTCAGACCTCTGGGTTGTCGGAGGAAGGAGTTTGGCCTACGTTGACTTCTGTGGTACGAAACTTTACACACAACACCAGAAGTGCCATTTGGACAACATATTTCAATTTCAGACTTCTGGGTTGTCGGGGGAAGGAGTTTGGCCTACGTTGACTTTAGTAACACGAAACTTTACACACAACACCAGAAGTGCCATTTGGACAACATATTTCAATTTCAGACATCTGGGTTGTCTGGGGAAGGAGTTTGGCCTACGTTGACTTCTGTGTTATGAAACTTTACAGGCAACCTCAAATGTGCTATCCGGACAACATATTTCGATTTCAGACCTCTGGGTTGTCGGAGGAAGGAGTTTGGCCTACGTTGACTTCTGTGGTACGAAACTTTACACACAACACCAGAAGTGCCATTTGGACAACATATTTCAATTTCAGACTTCTGGGTTGTCGGGGGAAGGAGTTTGGCCTACGTTGACTTCAGTAACACGAAACTTTACACACAACACCAGAAGTGCCATTTGGACAACATATTTCAATTTCAGACATCTGGGTTGTCTCGGGAAGGAGTTTGGCCTACGTTGACTTCTGTGGTATGAAACTTTACAGGCAACCTCAAATGTGCTATCCGGACAACATATTTCAATTTCAGACTTCTGGGTTGTCGAGGGAAGGAGTTTGGCCTACGTTGACTTCAGTAACACGAAACTTTGCCCACAACACCAGAAGTGGCATTTGGACAACATATTTCAATTTCAGACATCTGGGTTGTCTGGGGAAGGAGTTTGGCCTACGTTGACTTCTGTGGTACGAAACTTTACAAGCAACCTCAATTGTGCTATACGGACAACATATTTCAATTTCAGACCTCTAGGTTGTCGGGGGAAGGAGTTTGGCCTACGTTGACTTCTGTGGTACGAAACTTTACAGGCAACCTCAAATGTGCTATCCGGACAACATATTTCAATTTCAGACCTCTAGGTTGTCGGGGGAAGGAGTTTGGCCCACGTTGACTTCTGTGGTACGAAACTTTACAGGCAACCTCAAATGTGCTATCCGGACAACATATTTCGATTTCAGACCACTGGGTTGTCGGAGGAAGGAGTTTGGCCTACGTTGACTTCTGTGGTACGAAACTTTACACACAACACCAGAAGTGCCATTTGGACAACATATTTCAATTTCAGACATCTGTGTTGTCTGGGGAAGGAGTTTGGCCTACGTTGACTTCTGTGGTATGAAACTTTACAGGCAACCTCAAATGTGCTATCCGGACAACATATTTCAATTTCAGACCTCTAGGTTGTCGGGGGAAGGAGTTTGGCCCACGTTGACTTCTGTGGTACGAAACTTTACAGGCAACCTCAAATGTGCTATCCGGACAACATATTTGAATTTCAGACCTCTGGGTTGTCGGAGGAAGGAGTTTGGCCTACGTTGACTTCTGTGGTACGAAACTTTACATGCAACCTCAAATGTGCTATCCGGACAACATATTTCAATTTCAGACCTCTGGGTTGTCGGAGGAAGGAGTTTGGCCTACGTTGACTTCAGTAACACGAAACTTTACACACAACACCAGAAATGCCATTTGGACAACATATTTCAATTTCAGACTTCTGGGTTGTCGGGGGAAGGAGTTTGGCCTACGTTGACTTCAGTAACACGAAAGTTTACACACAACACCAGAAGTGCCATTTGGACAACATATTTCAATTTCAGACATCTGGGTTGTCTGGGGAAGGAGTTTGGCCTACGTTGACTTCTGTGGTATGAAACTTTACAGGCAACCTCAAATGTGCTATCCGGACAACATATTTCGATTTCAGACCTCTGGGTTGTCGGAGGAAGGAGTTTGGCCTACGTTGACTTCTATGGTACGAAATTTTACACACAACACCAGAAGTGCCATGTGGACAACATATTTCAATTTCAGACCTTTAGGTTGTCGGGGGAAAGAGTTTGGCCTACGTTGACTTCTGTGGTACGAAACTTTACAGGCAACCTCACATGTGCTATCCGGACAACATATTTCAATTTCAGACCTCTAGGTTGTCGGGGGAAGGAGTTTGGCCTACGTTGACTTCTGTGGTACGAAACTTTACAGGCAACCTCAAATGTGCTATCCGGACAACATATTTCAATTTCAGACTTCTGGGTTGTCGGGGGAAGGAGTTTGGCCTACGTTGACTTCTGTGGTACGAAACTTTACATGCAACCTCAAATGTGCTATCCGGACAACATATTTCAATTTCAGACCTCTAGGTTGTCGGGGGAAGGAGTTTGGCCCACGTTGACTTCTGTGGTACGAAACTTTACAGGCAACCTCATATGTGCTATCCGGACAACATATTTCGATTTCAGACCTCTGGGTTGTCGGAGGAAGGAGTTTGGCCTACGTTGACTTCAGTAACACGAAACTTTGCACACAACACCAGAAGTGGCATTTGGACAACATATTTCAATTTCAGACTTCTGGGTTGTCTGGGGAAGGAGTTTGGCCTACGTTGACTTCTGTGGTATGAAACTTTACAAGCAACCTCAAATGTGCTATCCGGACTACATATTTCGATTTCAGACCTCTGGGTTGTCGGAGGAAGGAGTTTGGCCTACGTTGACTTCAGTAACACGAAACTTTACACACAACACCAGAAGTGCCATTTGGACAACATATTTCAATTTCAGACTTCTGGGTTGTCGGGGGAAGGAGTTTGGCCTACGTTGACTTCTGTGGTACGAAACTTTACATGCAACCTCAAATGTGCTATCCGGACAACATATTTCAATTTCAGACCTCTAGGTTGTCGGGGGAAGGAGTTTGGCCCACGTTGACTTCTGTGGTACGAAACTTTACAGGCAACCTCATATGTGCTATCCGGACAACATATTTCGATTTCAGACCTCTGGGTTGTCGGAGGAAGGAGTTTGGCCTACATTGACTTCTGTGGTACGAAACTTTACACACAACACCAGAAGTGCCATTTGGACAACATATTTCAATTTCAGACTTCTGGGTTGTCGGGGGAAGGAGTTTGGCCTACGTTGACTTCAGTAACACGAAACTTTACACACAACACCAGAAGTGCCATTTGGACAACATATTTCAATTTTAGACATCTGGGTTGTCTGGGGAAGGAGTTTGGCCTACGTTGACTTCTGTGTTATGAAACTTTACAGGCAACCTCAAATGTGCTATCCGGACAACATATTTCGATTTCAGACCTCTGGGTTGTCGGAGGAAGGAGTTTGGCCTACGTTGACTTCAGTAACACGAAACTTTGCACACAACACCAGAAGTGGCATTTGGACAACATATTTCAATTTCAGACTTCTGGGTTGTCTGGGGAAGGAGTTTGGCCTACGTTGACTTCTGTGGTATGAAACTTTACAAGCAACCTCAAATGTGCTATCCGGACTACATATTTCGATTTCAGACCTCTGGGTTGTCGGAGGAAGGAGTTTGGCCTACGTTGACTTCAGTAACACGAAACTTTACACACAACACCAGAAGTGCCATTTGGACAACATATTTCAATTTCAGACTTCTGGGTTGTCGGGGGAAGGAGTTTGGCCTACGTTGACTTCAGTAACACGAAACTTTACACACAACAACAGAAGTGCCATTTGGACAACATATTTCAATTTCAGACATCTGGGTTGTCTGGGGAAGGAGTTTGGCCTACGTTGACTTCTGTGGTATGAAACTTTACAGGCAACCTCAAATGTGCTATCCGGACAACATATTTCGATTTCAGACCTCTGGGTTGTCGGAGGAAGGAGTTTGGCCTACGTTGACTTCTGTGGTACGAAACTTTACACGCAACCTCAAATGTGCTATCCGGAACACATATTTCGATTTCAGACCTCTGGATTTTCGGAGAAAGGAGTTTGGCCTACGTTGACTTCTGTGGTACGAAACTTTACACGCAACCTCAAATGTGCTATCCGGACAACATATTTCGATTTCAGACCTCTGGGTTGTCGGAGGAAGGAGTTTGGCCTACGTTGACTTCTGTGGTACGAAACTTTACACGCAACCTCAAATGTGCTATCCGGACAACATATTTCAATTTCAGACATCTGTGTTGTCTGGGGAAGGAGTTTGGCCTACGTTGACTTCAGTAACACGAAACTTTACACACAACACCAGAAGTGGCATTTGGACAACATATTTCAATTTCAGACCTCTGGGATGTTGGGGGAAGGAGTTTGGCCTACGTTGACTTCTGTGGTACGAAACTTTACACGCAACCTCAAATGTGCTATCCGGACAACATATTTCAATTTCAGACTTCTGGCTTGTCGGGGGAAGGAGTTTGGCCTACGTTGACTTCAGTAACACGAAACTTTGCCCACAACACCAGAAGTGGCATTTGGACAACATATTTCAATTTCAGACATCTGGGTTGTCTGGGGAAGGAGTTTGGCCTACGTTGACTTCTGTGGTACGAAACTTTACAAGCAACCTCAATTGTGCTATACGGACAACATATTTCAATTTCAGACCTCTAGGTTGTCGGGGGAAGGAGTTTGGCCTACGTTGACTTCTGTGGTACGAAACTTTACAGGCAACCTCAAATGTGCTATCCGGACAACATATTTCAATTTCAGACTTCTGGGTTGTCGGGGGAAGGAGTTTGGCCTACGTTGACTTCTGTGGTACGAAACTTTACATGCAACCTCAAATGTGCTATCCGGACAACATATTTCAATTTCAGACCTCTAGGTTGTCGGGGGAAGGAGTTTGGCCCACGTTGACTTCTGTGGTACGAAACTTTACAGGCAACCTCATATGTGCTATCCGGACAACATATTTCGATTTCAGACCTCTGGGTTGTCGGAGGAAGGAGTTTGGCCTACGTTGACTTCTGTGGTACGAAACTTTACACACAACACCAGAAGTGCCATTTGGACAACATATTTCAATTTCAGACATCTGGGTTGTCTCGGGAAGGAGTTTGGCCTACGTTGACTTCTGTGGTATGAAACTTTACAGGCAACCTCAAATGTGCTATCCGGACAACATATTTCAATTTCAGACTTCTGGGTTGTCGGGGGAAGGAGTTTGGCCTACGTTGACTTCAGTAACACGAAACTTTACACACAACACCAGAAGTGCCATTTGGACAACATATTTCAATTTCAGACATCTGGGTTGTCTGGGGAAGGAGTTTGGCCTACGTTGACTTCTGTGTTATGAAACTTTACAGGCAACCTCAAATGTGCTATCCGGACAACATATTTCGATTTCAGACCTCTGGGTTGTCGGAGGAAGGAGTTTGGCCTACGTTGACTTCTGTGGTACGAAACTTTACACACAACACCAGAAGTGCCATTTGGACAACATATTTCAATTTCAGACTTCTGGGTTGTCGGGGGAAGGAGTTTGGCCTACGTTGACTTCAGTAACACGAAACTTTACACACAACACCAGAAGTGCCATTTGGACAACATATTTCAATTTCAGACATCTGGGTTGTCTCGGGAAGGAGTTTGGCCTACGTTGACTTCTGTGGTATGAAACTTTACAGGCAACCTCATATGTGCTATCCGGACAACATATTTCGATTTCAGACCTCTGGGTTGTCGGAGGAAGGAGTTTGGCCTACGTTGACTTCTGTGGTACGAAACTTTACACACAACACCAGAAGTGCCATTTGGACAACATATTTCAATTTCAGACATCTGGGTTGTCTCGGGAAGGAGTTTGGCCTACGTTGACTTCTGTGGTATGAAACTTTACAGGCAACCTCAAATGTGCTATCCGGACAACATATTTCAATTTCAGACTTCTGGGTTGTCGGGGGAAGGAGTTTGGCCTACGTTGACTTCAGTAACACGAAACTTTACACACAACACCAGAAGTGCCATTTGGACAACATATTTCAATTTCAGACATCTGGGTTGTCTGGGGAAGGAGTTTGGCCTACGTTGACTTCTGTGTTATGAAACTTTACAGGCAACCTCAAATGTGCTATCCGGACAACATATTTCGATTTCAGACCTCTGGGTTGTCGGAGGAAGGAGTTTGGCCTACGTTGACTTCTGTGGTACGAAACTTTACACACAACACCAGAAGTGCCATTTGGACAACATATTTCAATTTCAGACTTCTGGGTTGTCGGGGGAAGGAGTTTGGCCTACGTTGACTTCAGTAACACGAAACTTTACACACAACACCAGAAGTGCCATTTGGACAACATATTTCAATTTCAGACATCTGGGTTGTCTCGGGAAGGAGTTTGGCCTACGTTGACTTCTGTGGTATGAAACTTTACAGGCAACCTCAAATGTGCTATCCGGACAACATATTTCAATTCCAGACTTCTGGGTTGTCGGGGGAAGGAGTTTGGCCTACGTTGACTTCAGTAACACGAAACTTTGCCCACAACACCAGAAGTGGCATTTGGACAACATATTTCAATTTCAGACATCTGGGTTGTCTGGGGAAGGAGTTTGGCCTACGTTGACTTCTGTGGTACGAAACTTTACAAGCAACCTCAATTGTGCTATACGGACAACATATTTCAATTTCAGACCTCTAGGTTGTCGGGGGAAGGAGTTTGGCCTACGTTGACTTCTGTGGTACGAAACTTTACAGGCAACCTCAAATGTGCTATCCGGACAACATATTTCAATTTCAGACCTCTAGGTTGTCGGGGGAAGGAGTTTGGCCCACGTTGACTTCTGTGGTACGAAACTTTACAGGCAACCTCAAATGTGCTATCCGGACAACATATTTCGATTTCAGACCACTGGGTTGTCGGAGGAAGGAGTTTGGCCTACGTTGACTTCTGTGGTACGAAACTTTACACACAACACCAGAAGTGCCATTTGGACAACATATTTCAATTTCAGACATCTGTGTTGTCTGGGGAAGGAGTTTGGCCTACGTTGACTTCTGTGGTATGAAACTTTACAGGCAACCTCAAATGTGCTATCCGGACAACATATTTCAATTTCAGACCTCTAGGTTGTCGGGGGAAGGAGTTTGGCCCACGTTGACTTCTGTGGTACGAAACTTTACAGGCAACCTCAAATGTGCTATCCGGACAACATATTTGAATTTCAGACCTCTGGGTTGTCGGAGGAAGGAGTTTGGCCTACGTTGACTTCTGTGGTACGAAACTTTACATGCAACCTCAAATGTGCTATCCGGACAACATATTTCAATTTCAGACCTCTGGGTTGTCGGAGGAAGGAGTTTGGCCTACGTTGACTTCAGTAACACGAAACTTTACACACAACACCAGAAGTGCCATTTGGACAACATATTTCAATTTCAGACTTCTGGGTTGTCGGGGGAAGGAGTTTGGCCTACGTTGACTTCAGTAACACGAAAGTTTACACACAACACCAGAAGTGCCATTTGGACAACATATTTCAATTTCAGACATCTGGGTTGTCTGGGGAAGGAGTTTGGCCTACGTTGACTTCTGTGGTATGAAACTTTACAGGCAAAATCAAATGTGCTATCCGGACAACATATTTCGATTTCAGACCTCTGGGTTGTCGGAGGAAGGAGTTTGGCCTACGTTGACTTCTATGGTACGAAATTTTACACACAACACCAGAAGTGCCATGTGGACAACATATTTCAATTTCAGACCTTTAGGTTGTCGGGGGAAAGAGTTTGGCCTACGTTGACTTCTGTGGTACGAAACTTTACAGGCAACCTCACATGTGCTATCCGGACAACATATTTCAATTTCAGACCTCTAGGTTGTCGGGGGAAGGAGTTTGGCCTACGTTGACTTCTGTGGTACGAAACTTTACAGGCAACCTCAAATGTGCTATCCGGACAACATATTTCAATTTCAGACTTCTGGGTTGTCGGGGGAAGGAGTTTGGCCTACGTTGACTTCTGTGGTACGAAACTTTACATGCAACCTCAAATGTGCTATCCGGACAACATATTTCAATTTCAGACCTCTAGGTTGTCGGGGGAAGGAGTTTGGCCCACGTTGACTTCTGTGGTACGAAACTTTACAGGCAACCTCATATGTGCTATCCGGACAACATATTTCGATTTCAGACCTCTGGGTTGTCGGAGGAAGGAGTTTGGCCTACATTGACTTCTGTGGTACGAAACTTTACACACAACACCAGAAGTGCCATTTGGACAACATATTTCAATTTCAGACTTCTGGGTTGTCGGGGGAAGGAGTTTGGCCTACGTTGACTTCAGTAACACGAAACTTTACACACAACACCAGAAGTGCCATTTGGACAACATATTTCAATTTTAGACATCTGGGTTGTCTGGGGAAGGAGTTTGGCCTACGTTGACTTCTGTGTTATGAAACTTTACAGGCAACCTCAAATGTGCTATCCGGACAACATATTTCGATTTCAGACCTCTGGGTTGTCGGAGGAAGGAGTTTGGCCTACGTTGACTTCAGTAACACGAAACTTTGCACACAACACCAGAAGTGGCATTTGGACAACATATTTCAATTTCAGACTTCTGGGTTGTCTGGGGAAGGAGTTTGGCCTACGTTGACTTCTGTGGTATGAAACTTTACAAGCAACCTCAAATGTGCTATCCGGACTACATATTTCGATTTCAGACCTCTGGGTTGTCGGAGGAAGGAGTTTGGCCTACGTTGACTTCAGTAACACGAAACTTTACACACAACACCAGAAGTGCCATTTGGACAACATATTTCAATTTCAGACTTCTGGGTTGTCGGGGGAAGGAGTTTGGCCTACGTTGACTTCAGTAACACGAAACTTTACACACAACAACAGAAGTGCCATTTGGACAACATATTTCAATTTCAGACATCTGGGTTGTCTGGGGAAGGAGTTTGGCCTACGTTGACTTCTGTGGTATGAAACTTTACAGGCAACCTCAAATGTGCTATCCGGACAACATATTTCGATTTCAGACCTCTGGGTTGTCGGAGGAAGGAGTTTGGCCTACGTTGACTTCTGTGGTACGAAACTTTACACGCAACCTCAAATGTGCTATCCGGAACACATATTTCGATTTCAGACCTCTGGATTTTCGGAGAAAGGAGTTTGGCCTACGTTGACTTCTGTGGTACGAAACTTTACACGCAACCTCAAATGTGCTATCCGGACAACATATTTCGATTTCAGACCTCTGGGTTGTCGGAGGAAGGAGTTTGGCCTACGTTGACTTCTGTGGTACGAAACTTTACACGCAACCTCAAATGTGCTATCCGGACAACATATTTCAATTTCAGACATCTGTGTTGTCTGGGGAAGGAGTTTGGCCTACGTTGACTTCAGTAACACGAAACTTTACACACAACACCAGAAGTGGCATTTGGACAACATATTTCAATTTCAGACCTCTGGGATGTTGGGGGAAGGAGTTTGGCCTACGTTGACTTCTGTGGTACGAAACTTTACACGCAACCTCAAATGTGCTATCCGGACAACATATTTCAATTTCAGACTTCTGGCTTGTCGGGGGAAGGAGTTTGGCCTACGTTGACTTCAGTAACACGAAACTTTGCCCACAACACCAGAAGTGGCATTTGGACAACATATTTCATTTTCAGACATCTGGGTTGTCTGGGGAAGGAGTTTGGCCTACGTTGACTTCTGTGGTACGAAACTTTACAGGCAACCTCAAATGTGCTATCCGGACAACATATTTCAATTTCAGACTTCTGGGTTGTCGGGGGAAGGAGTTTGGCCTACGTTGACTTCTGTGGTACGAAACTTTACATGCAACCTCAAATGTGCTATCCGGACAACATATTTCAATTTCAGACCTCTAGGTTGTCGGGGGAAGGAGTTTGGCCCACGTTGACTTCTGTGGTACGAAACTTTACAGGCAACCTCATATGTGCTATCCGGACAACATATTTCGATTTCAGACCTCTGGGTTGTCGGAGGAAGGAGTTTGGCCTACGTTGACTTCTGTGGTACGAAACTTTACACACAACACCAGAAGTGCCATTTGGACAACATATTTCAATTTCAGACATCTGGGTTGTCTCGGGAAGGAGTTTGGCCTACGTTGACTTCTGTGGTATGAAACTTTACAGGCAACCTCAAATGTGCTATCCGGACAACATATTTCAATTTCAGACTTCTGGGTTGTCGGGGGAAGGAGTTTGGCCTACGTTGACTTCAGTAACACGAAACTTTACACACAACACCAGAAGTGCCATTTGGACAACATATTTCAATTTCAGACATCTGGGTTGTCTGGGGAAGGAGTTTGGCCTACGTTGACTTCTGTGTTATGAAACTTTACAGGCAACCTCAAATGTGCTATCCGGACAACATATTTCGATTTCAGACCTCTGGGTTGTCGGAGGAAGGAGTTTGGCCTACGTTGACTTCTGTGGTACGAAACTTTACACACAACACCAGAAGTGCCATTTGGACAACATATTTCAATTTCAGACTTCTGGGTTGTCGGGGGAAGGAGTTTGGCCTACGTTGACTTCAGTAACACGAAACTTTACACACAACACCAGAAGTGCCATTTGGACAACATATTTCAATTTCAGACATCTGGGTTGTCTCGGGAAGGAGTTTGGCCTACGTTGACTTCTGTGGTATGAAACTTTACAGGCAACCTCAAATGTGCTATCCGGACAACATATTTCAATTTCAGACTTCTGGGTTGTCGGGGGAAGGAGTTTGGCCTACGTTGACTTCAGTAACACGAAACTTTGCCCACAACACCAGAAGTGGCATTTGGACAATATATTTCAATTTCAGACATCTGGGTTGTCTGGGGAAGGAGTTTGGCCTACGTTGACTTCTGTGGTACGAAACTTTACAAGCAACCTCAATTGTGCTATACGGACAACATATTTCAATTTCAGACCTCTAGGTTGTCGGGGGAAGGAGTTTGGCCTACGTTGACTTCTGTGGTACGAAACTTTACAGGCAACCTCAAATGTGCTATCCGGACAACATATTTCAATTTCAGACTTCTGGGTTGTCGGGGGAAGGAGTTTGGCCCACGTTGACTTCTGTGGTACGAAACTTTACATGCAACCTCAAATGTGCTATCCGGACAACATATTTCAATTTCAGACCTCTAGGTTGTCGGGGGAAGGAGTTTGGCCCACGTTGACTTCTGTGGTACGAAACTTTACAGGCAACCTCAAATGTGCTATCCGGACAACATATTTCAATTTCAGACCTCTGGGTTGTCGGAGGAAGGAGTTTGGCCTACGTTGACTTCTGTGGTACGAAACTTTACATGCAACCTCAAATGTGCTATCCGGAGAACATATTTCAATTTCAGACCTCTAGGTTGTCGGGGGAAGGAGTTTGGCCTACGTTGACTTCTGTGGTACGAAACTTTACAGGCAACCTCATATGTGCTATCCGGACAACATATTTCGATTTCAGACCTCTGGGTTGTCGGAGGAAGGAGTTTGGCCTACGTTGACTTCTGTGGTACGAAACTTTACACACAACACCAGAAGTGCCATTTGGACAACATATTTCAATTTCAGACTTCTGGGTTGTCGGGGGAAGGAGTTTGGCCTACGTTGACTTCAGTAACACGAAACTTTACACACAACACCAGAAGTGCCATTTGGACAACATATTTCAATTTCAGACATCTGGGTTGTCTGGGGAAGGAGTTTGGCCTACGTTGACTTCTGTGTTATGAAACTTTACAGGCAACCTCAAATGTGCTATCCGGACAACATATTTCGATTTCAGACCTCTGGGTTGTCGGAGGAAGGAGTTTGGCCTACGTTGACTTCTGTGGTACGAAACTTTACACACAACACCAGAAGTGCCATTTGGACAACATATTTCAATTTCAAACTTCTGGGTTGTCGGGGGAAGGAGTTTGGCCTACGTTGACTTCTGTGGTATGAAACTTTACAAGCAACCTCAAATGTGCTATCCGGACAACATATTTCGATTTCAGACCTCTGGGTTGTCGGAGGAAGGAGTTTGGCCTACGTTGACTTCTGTGTTACGAAACTTTACATGCAACCTCAAATGTGCTATCCGGACAACATATTTCAATTTCAGACTTCTGGGTTGTCTGGGGAAGGAGTTTGGCCTACGTTGACTTCTGTGGTATGAAACTTTACAGGCAACCTCAAATGTGCTATCCGGACAACATATTTCGATTTCAGACCTCTGGGTTGTCGGAGGAAGGAGTTTGGCCTACGTTGACTTCAGTAACACGAAACTTTGCACACAACACCAGAAGTGGCATTTGGACAACATATTTCAATTTCAGACTTCTGGGTTGTCGGGGGAAGGAGTTTGGCCTACGTTGACTTCTGTGGTATGAAACTTTACAAGCAACGTCAAATGTGCTATCCGGACAACATATTTCGATTTCAGACCTCTGGGTTGTCGGAGGAAGGAGTTTGGCCTACGTTGACTTCTGTGTTACGAAACTTTACATGCAACCTCAAATGTGCTATCCGGACAACATATTTCAATTTCAGACTTCTGGGTTGTCTGGGGAAGGAGTTTGGCCTACGTTGACTTCTGTGGTATGAAACTTTACAGGCAACCTCAAATGTGCTATCCGGACAACATATTTCGATTTCAGACATCTGGGTTGTCTGGGGAAGGAGTTTGGCCTACGTTGACTTCTGTGGTATGAAACTTTACAGGCAACCTCAAATGTGCTATCCGGACAACATATTTCGATTTCAGACCTCTGGGTTGTCGGAGGAAGGAGTTTGGCCTACGTTGACTTCAGTAACACGAAACTTTGCACACAACACCAGAAGTGGCATTTGGACAACATATTTCAATTTCAGACTTCTGGGTTGTCGGGGGAAGGAGTTTGGCCTACGTTGACTTCTGTGGTATGAAACTTTACAAGCAACGTCAAATGTGCTATCCGGACAACATATTTCGATTTCAGACCTCTGGGTTGTCGGAGGAAGGAGTTTGGCCTACGTTGACTTCTGTGTTACGAAACTTTACATGCAACCTCAAATGTGCTATCCGGACAACATATTTCAATTTCAGACTTCTGGGTTGTCTGGGGAAGGAGTTTGGCCTACGTTGACTTCTGTGGTATGAAACTTTACAAGCAACGTCAAATGTGCTATCCGGACAACATATTTCGATTTCAGACCTCTGGGTTGTCGGAGGAAGGAGTTTGGCCTACGTTGACTTCTGTGTTACGAAACTTTACATGCAACCTCAAATGTGCTATCCGGACAACATATTTCAATTTCAGACTTCTGGGTTGTCTGGGGAAGGAGTTTGGCCTACGTTGACTTCTGTGGTATGAAACTTTACAGGCAACCTCAAATGTGCTATCCGGACAACATATTTCGATTTCAGACATCTGGGTTGTCTGGGGAAGGAGTTTGGCCTACGTTAACTTCTGTGGTATGAAACTTTACAGGCAACCTCAAATGTGCTATCCGGACAACATATTTCGATTTCAGACCTCTGGGTTGTCGGAGGAAGGAGTTTGGCCTACGTTGACTTCTGTGGTACGAAACTTTACACACAACACCAGAAGTGCCATTTGGACAACATATTTCAATTTCAGACTTCTGGGTTGTTGGGGGAAGGAGTTTGGCCTACGTTGACTTCTGTGGTATGAAACTTTACAAGCAACCTCAAATGTGCTATCCGGACAACATATTTCGATTTCAGACCTCTCGGTTGTCGGAGGAAGGAGTTTGGCCTACGTTGACTTCTGTGTTACGAAACTTTACATGCAACCTCAAATGTGCTATCCGGACAACATATTTCAATTTCAGACTTCTGGGTTGTCTGGGGAAGGAGTTTGGCCTACGTTGACTTCTGTGGTATGAAACTTTACAGGCAACCTCAAATGTGCTATCCGGACAACATATTTCGATTTCAGACCTCTGGGTTGTCGGAGGAAGGAGTTTGGCCTACGTTGACTTCAGTAACACGAAACTTTGCACACAACACCAGAAGTGGCATTTGGACAACATATTTCAATTTCAGACTTCTGGGTTGTCGGGGGAAGGAGTTTGGCCTACGTTGACTTCTGTGGTATGAAACTTTACAAGCAACCTCAAATGTGCTATCCGGACAACATAATTCGATTTCAGACCTCTGGGTTGTCGGAGGAAGGAGTTTGGCCTACGTTGACTTCAGTTACACGAAAGTTTACACACAACACCAGAAGTGCCATTTGGACAACATATTTCAATTTCAGACATCTGGGTTGTCTGGGGAAGGAGTTTGGCCTACGTTGACTTCTGTGGTATGAAACTTTACAGGCAACCTCAAATGTGCTATCCGGACAACATATTTCGATTTCAGACCTCTGGGTTGTCGGAGGAAGGAGTTTGGCCTACGTTGACTTCTGTGGTACGAAACTTTACACACAACACCAGAAGTGCCATTTGGACAACATATTTCAATTTCAGACTTCTGGGTTGTAGGGGGAAGGAGTTTGGCCTACGTTGACTTCTGTGGTATGAAACTTTACAGGCAACCTCAAATGTGCTATCCGGACAACATATTTCGATTTCAGACCTCTGGGTTGTCGGAGGAAGGAGTTTGGCCTACGTTGACTTCTGTGGTACGAAACTTTACACACAACACCAGAAGTGCCATTTGGACAACATATTTCAATTTCAGACTTCTGGGTTGTTGGGGGAAGGAGTTTGGCCTACGTTGACTTCTGTGGTATGAAACTTTACAAGCAACCTCAAATGTGCTATCCGGACAACATATTTCGATTTCAGACCTCTGGGTTGTCGGAGGAAGGAGTTTGGCCTACGTTGACTTCTGTGTTACGAAACTTTACATGCAACCTCAAATGTGCTATCCGGACAACATATTTCAATTTCAGACTTCTGGGTTGTCTGGGGAAGGAGTTTGGCCTACGTTGACTTCTGTGGTATGAAACTTTACAGGCAACCTCAAATGTGCTATCCGGACAACATATTTCGATTTCAGACATCTGGGTTGTCTGGGGAAGGAGTTTGGCCTACGTTAACTTCTGTGGTATGAAACTTTACAGGCAACCTCAAATGTGCTATCCGGACAACATATTTCGATTTCAGACATCTGGGTTGTCTGGGGAAGGAGTTTGGCCTACGTTAACTTCTGTGGTATGAAACTTTACAGGCAACCTCAAATGTGCTATCCGGACAACATATTTCGATTTCAGACCTCTGGGTTGTCGGAGGAAGGAGTTTGGCCTACGTTGACTTCTGTGGTACGAAACTTTACACACAACACCAGAAGTGCCATTTGGACAACATATTTCAATTTCAGACTTCTGGGTTGTTGGGGGAAGGAGTTTGGCCTACGTTGACTTCTGTGGTATGAAACTTTACAAGCAACCTCAAATGTGCTATCCGGACAACATATTTCGATTTCAGACCTCTCGGTTGTCGGAGGAAGGAGTTTGGCCTACGTTGACTTCTGTGTTACGAAACTTTACATGCAACCTCAAATGTGCTATCCGGACAACATATTTCAATTTCAGACTTCTGGGTTGTCTGGGGAAGGAGTTTGGCCTACGTTGACTTCTGTGGTATGAAACTTTACAGGCAACCTCAAATGTGCTATCCGGACAACATATTTCGATTTCAGACCTCTGGGTTGTCGGAGGAAGGAGTTTGGCCTACGTTGACTTCAGTAACACGAAACTTTGCACACAACACCAGAAGTGGCATTTGGACAACATATTTCAATTTCAGACTTCTGGGTTGTCGGGGGAAGGAGTTTGGCCTACGTTGACTTCTGTGGTATGAAACTTTACAAGCAACCTCAAATGTGCTATCCGGACAACATAATTCGATTTCAGACCTCTGGGTTGTCGGAGGAAGGAGTTTGGCCTACGTTGACTTCAGTTACACGAAAGTTTACACACAACACCAGAAGTGCCATTTGGACAACATATTTCAATTTCAGACATCTGGGTTGTCTGGGGAAGGAGTTTGGCCTACGTTGACTTCTGTGGTATGAAACTTTACAGGCAACCTCAAATGTGCTATCCGGACAACATATTTCGATTTCAGACCTCTGGGTTGTCGGAGGAAGGAGTTTGGCCTACGTTGACTTCTGTGGTACGAAACTTTACACACAACACCAGAAGTGCCATTTGGACAACATATTTCAATTTCAGACTTCTGGGTTGTAGGGGGAAGGAGTTTGGCCTACGTTGACTTCTGTGGTATGAAACTTTACAGGCAACCTCAAATGTGCTATCCGGACAACATATTTCGATTTCAGACCTCTGGGTTGTCGGAGGAAGGAGTTTGGCCTACGTTGACTTCTGTGGTACGAAACTTTACACACAACACCAGAAGTGCCATTTGGACAACATATTTCAATTTCAGACTTCTGGGTTGTTGGGGGAAGGAGTTTGGCCTACGTTGACTTCTGTGGTATGAAACTTTACAAGCAACCTCAAATGTGCTATCCGGACAACATATTTCGATTTCAGACCTCTGGGTTGTCGGAGGAAGGAGTTTGGCCTACGTTGACTTCTGTGTTACGAAACTTTACATGCAACCTCAAATGTGCTATCCGGACAACATATTTCAATTTCAGACTTCTGGGTTGTCTGGGGAAGGAGTTTGGCCTACGTTGACTTCTGTGGTATGAAACTTTACAGGCAACCTCAAATGTGCTATCCGGACAACATATTTCGATTTCAGACATCTGGGTTGTCTGGGGAAGGAGTTTGGCCTACGTTAACTTCTGTGGTATGAAACTTTACAGGCAACCTCAAATGTGCTATCCGGACAACATATTTCGATTTCAGACCTCTGGGTTGTCGGAGGAAGAAGTTTGGCCTACGTTGACTTCTGTGGTACGAGACTTTACACACAACACCAGAAGTGCCATTTGGACAACATATTTCAATTTCAGACTTCTGGGTTGTTGGGGGAAGGAGTTTGGCCTACGTTGACTTCTGTGGTATGAAACTTTACAAGCAACCTCAAATGTGCTATCCGGACAACATATTTCGATTTCAGACCTCTCGGTTGTCGGAGGAAGGAGTTTGGCCTACGTTGACTTCTGTGTTACGAAACTTTACATGCAACCTCAAATGTGCTATCCGGACAACATATTTCAATTTCAGACTTCTGGGTTGTCTGGGGAAGGAGTTTGGCCTACGTTGACTTCTGTGGTATGAAACTTTACAAGCAACCTCAAATGTGCTATCCGGACAACATAATTCGATTTCAGACCTCTGGGTTGTCGGAGGAAGGAGTTTGGCCTACGTTGACTTCAGTTACACGAAAGTTTACACACAACACCAGAAGTGCCATTTGGACAACATATTTCAATTTCAGACATCTGGGTTGTCTGGGGAAGGAGTTTGGCCTACGTTGACTTCTGTGGTATGAAACTTTACAGGCAACCTCAAATGTGCTATCCGGACAACATATTTCGATTTCAGACCTCTGGGTTGTCGGAGGAAGGAGTTTGGCCTACGTTGACTTCAGTAACACGAAACTTTACACACAACACCAGAAGTGCCATTTGGACAACATATTTCAATTTCAGACTTCTGGGTTGTCGGGGGAAGGAGTTTGGCCTACGTTGACTTCAGTAACACGAAACTTTACACACAACACCAGAAGTGCCATTTGGACAACATATTTCAATTTCAGACATCTGGGTTGTCTGGGGAAGGAGTTTGGCCTACGTTGACTTCTGTGGTATGAAACTTTACAGGCAACCTCAAATGTGCTATCCGGACAACATATTTCGATTTCAGACCTCTGGGTTGTCGGAGGAAGGAGTTTGGCCTACGTTACGGTTAGGGTTAGGGTTAGGGTTAGGGTTAGGGTTAGGTTAGGGTTAGGGTTAGGTTAGGGTTAGGGTTACGGTTAGGGTTAGGGTTAGGGTTAGGGTTAGGGTTAGGGTTAGGGTTAGGGTTAGGGTTAGGGTTAGGGTTAGGGTTAGGGTTAGGGTTAGGGTTAGGGTTAGGGTTAGGGTTAGGGTTAGGGTTAGGGTTAGGGTTAGGGTTAGGGTTAGGTTAGGGTTAGGGTTAGGGTTAGGGTTAGGGTTAGGGTTAGGGTTAGGGTTAGGGTTAGGGTTAGGGTTAGGGTTAGGTTAGGGTTAGGGTTAGGGTTAGGGTTAGGGTTAGGGTTAGGGTTAGGGTTAGGGTTAGGGTTAGGGTTAGGGTTAGGGTTAGGGTTAGGGTTAGGGTTAGGGTTAGGGTTAGGGTTAGGGTTAGGGTTAGGGTTAGGGTTAGGGTTAGGGTTAGGGTTAGGGTTAGGGTTAGGGTTAGGGTTAGGGTTAGGGTTAGGGTTAGGGTTAGGGTTAGGGTTAGGGTTAGGGTTAGGGTTAGGGTTAGGGTTAGGGTTAGGGTTAGGGTTAGGGTTAGGGTTAGGGTTAGGGTTAGGGTTAGGGTTAGGGTTAGGGTTAGGGTTAGGGTTAGGGTTAGGGTTAGGGTTAGGGTTAGGGTTAGGGTTAGGGTTAGGGTTAGGGTTAGGGTTAGGGTTAGGGTTAGGGTTAGGGTTAGGGTTAGGGTTAGGGTTAGGGTTAGGGTTAGGGTTAGGGTTAGGGTTAGGGTTAGGGTTAGGGTTAGGGTTAGGGTTAGGGTTAGGGTTAGGGTTAGGGTTAGGGTTAGGGTTAGGGTTAGGGTTAGGGTTAGGGTTAGGGTTAGGGTTAGGGTTAGGGTTAGGGTTAGGGTTAGGGTTAGGGTTAGGGTTAGGGTTAGGGTTAGGGTTAGGGTTAGGGTTAGGGTTAGGGTTAGGGTTAGGGTTAGGGTTAGGGTTAGGGTTAGGGTTAGGGTTAGGGTTAGGGTTAGGGTTAGGGTTAGGGTTAGGGTTAGGGTTAGGGTTAGGGTTAGGGTTAGGGTTAGGGTTAGGGTTAGGGTTAGGGTTAGGGTTAGGGTTAGGGTTAGGGTTAGGGTTAGGGTTAGGGTTAGGGTTAGGGTTAGGGTTAGGGTTAGGGTTAGGGTTAGGGTTAGGGTTAGGGTTAGGGTTAGGGTTAGGGTTAGGGTTAGGGTTAGGGTTAGGGTTAGGGTTAGGGTTAGGGTTAGGGTTAGGGTTAGGGTTAGGGTTAGGGTTAGGGTTAGGGTTAGGGTTAGGGTTAGGGTTAGGGTTAGGGTTAGGGTTAGGGTTAGGGTTAGGGTTAGGGTTAGGGTTAGGGTTAGGGTTAGGGTTAGGGTTAGGGTTAGGGTTAGGGTTAGGGTTAGGGTTAGGGTTAGGGTTAGGGTTAGGGTTAGGGTTAGGGTTAGGGTTAGGGTTAGGGTTAGGGTTAGGGTTAGGGTTAGGGTTAGGGTTAGGGTTAGGGTTAGGGTTAGGGTTAGGGTTAGGGTTAGGGTTAGGGTTAGGGTTAGGGTTAGGGTTAGGGTTAGGGTTAGGGTTAGGGTTAGGGTTAGGGTTAGGGTTAGGGTTAGGGTTAGGGTTAGGGTTAGGGTTAGGGTTAGGGTTAGGGTTAGGGTTAGGGTTAGGGTTAGGGTTAGGGTTAGGGTTAGGGTTAGGGTTAGGGTTAGGGTTAGGGTTAGGGTTAGGGTTAGGGTTAGGGTTAGGGTTAGGGTTAGGGTTAGGGTTAGGGTTAGGGTTAGGGTTAGGGTTAGGGTTAGGGTTAGGGTTAGGGTTAGGGTTAGGGTTAGGGTTAGGGTTAGGGTTAGGGTTAGGGTTAGGGTTAGGGTTAGGGTTAGGGTTAGGGTTAGGGTTAGGGTTAGGGTTAGGGTTAGGGTTAGGGTTAGGGTTAGGGTTAGGGTTAGGGTTAGGGTTAGGGTTAGGGTTAGGGTTAGGGTTAGGGTTAGGGTTAGGGTTAGGGTTAGGGTTAGGGTTAGGGTTAGGGTTAGGGTTAGGGTTAGGGTTAGGGTTAGGGTTAGGGTTAGGGTTAGGGTTAGGGTTAGGGTTAGGGTTAGGGTTAGGGTTAGGGTTAGGGTTAGGGTTAGGGTTAGGGTTAGGGTTAGGGTTAGGGTTAGGGTTAGGGTTAGGGTTAGGGTTAGGGTTAGGGTTAGGGTTAGGGTTAGGGTTAGGGTTAGGGTTAGGGTTAGGGTTAGGGTTAGGGTTAGGGTTAGGGTTAGGGTTAGGGTTAGGGTTAGGGTTAGGGTTAGGGTTAGGGTTAGGGTTAGGGTTAGGGTTAGGGTTAGGGTTAGGGTTAGGGTTAGGGTTAGGGTTAGGGTTAGGGTTAGGGTTAGGGTTAGGGTTAGGGTTAGGGTTAGGGTTAGGGTTAGGGTTAGGGTTAGGGTTAGGGTTAGGGTTAGGGTTAGGGTTAGGGTTAGGGTTAGGGTTAGGGTTAGGGTTAGGGTTAGGGTTAGGGTTAGGGTTAGGGTTAGGGTTAGGGTTAGGGTTAGGGTTAGGGTTAGGGTTAGGGTTAGGGTTAGGGTTAGGGTTAGGGTTAGGGTTAGGGTTAGGGTTAGGGTTAGGGTTAGGGTTAGGGTTAGGGTTAGGGTTAGGGTTAGGGTTAGGGTTAGGGTTAGGGTTAGGGTTAGGGTTAGGGTTAGGGTTAGGGTTAGGGTTAGGGTTAGGGTTAGGGTTAGGGTTAGGGTTAGGGTTAGGGTTAGGGTTAGGGTTAGGGTTAGGGTTAGGGTTAGGGTTAGGGTTAGGGTTAGGGTTAGGGTTAGGGTTAGGGTTAGGGTTAGGGTTAGGGTTAGGGTTAGGGTTAGGGTTAGGGTTAGGGTTAGGGTTAGGGTTAGGGTTAGGGTTAGGGTTAGGGTTAGGGTTAGGGTTAGGGTTAGGGTTAGGGTTAGGGTTAGGGTTAGGGTTAGGGTTAGGGTTAGGGTTAGGGTTAGGGTTAGGGTTAGGGTTAGGGTTAGGGTTAGGGTTAGGGTTAGGGTTAGGGTTAGGGTTAGGGTTAGGGTTAGGGTTAGGGTTAGGGTTAGGGTTAGGGTTAGGGTTAGGGTTAGGGTTAGGGTTAGGGTTAGGGTTAGGGTTAGGGTTAGGGTTAGGGTTAGGGTTAGGGTTAGGGTTAGGGTTAGGGTTAGGGTTAGGGTTAGGGTTAGGGTTAGGGTTAGGGTTAGGGTTAGGGTTAGGGTTAGGGTTAGGGTTAGGGTTAGGGTTAGGGTTAGGGTTAGGGTTAGGGTTAGGGTTAGGGTTAGGGTTAGGGTTAGGGTTAGGGTTAGGGTTAGGGTTAGGGTTAGGGTTAGGGTTAGGGTTAGGGTTAGGGTTAGGGTTAGGGTTAGGGTTAGGGTTAGGGTTAGGGTTAGGGTTAGGGTTAGGGTTAGGGTTAGGGTTAGGGTTAGGGTTAGGGTTAGGGTTAGGGTTAGGGTTAGGGTTAGGGTTAGGGTTAGGGTTAGGGTTAGGGTTAGGGTTAGGGTTAGGGTTAGGGTTAGGGTTAGGGTTAGGGTTAGGGTTAGGGTTAGGGTTAGGGTTAGGGTTAGGGTTAGGGTTAGGGTTAGGGTTAGGGTTAGGGTTAGGGTTAGGGTTAGGGTTAGGGTTAGGGTTAGGGTTAGGGTTAGGGTTAGGGTTAGGGTTAGGGTTAGGGTTAGGGTTAGGGTTAGGGTTAGGGTTAGGGTTAGGGTTAGGGTTAGGGTTAGGGTTAGGGTTAGGGTTAGGGTTAGGGTTAGGGTTAGGGTTAGGGTTAGGGTTAGGGTTAGGGTTAGGGTTAGGGTTAGGGTTAGGGTTAGGGTTAGGGTTAGGGTTAGGGTTAGGGTTAGGGTTAGGGTTAGGGTTAGGGTTAGGGTTAGGGTTAGGGTTAGGGTTAGGGTTAGGGTTAGGGTTAGGGTTAGGGTTAGGGTTAGGGTTAGGGTTAGGGTTAGGGTTAGGGTTAGGGTTAGGGTTAGGGTTAGGGTTAGGGTTAGGGTTAGGGTTAGGGTTAGGGTTAGGGTTAGGGTTAGGGTTAGGGTTAGGGTTAGGGTTAGGGTTAGGGTTAGGGTTAGGGTTAGGGTTAGGGTTAGGGTTAGGGTTAGGGTTAGGGTTAGGGTTAGGGTTAGGGTTAGGGTTAGGGTTAGGGTTAGGGTTAGGGTTAGGGTTAGGGTTAGGGTTAGGGTTAGGGTTAGGGTTAGGGTTAGGGTTAGGGTTAGGGTTAGGGTTAGGGTTAGGGTTAGGGTTAGGGTTAGGGTTAGGGTTAGGGTTAGGGTTAGGGTTAGGGTTAGGGTTAGGGTTAGGGTTAGGGTTAGGGTTAGGGTTAGGGTTAGGGTTAGGGTTAGGGTTAGGGTTAGGGTTAGGGTTAGGGTTAGGGTTAGGGTTAGGGTTAGGGTTAGGGTTAGGGTTAGGGTTAGGGTTAGGGTTAGGGTTAGGGTTAGGGTTAGGGTTAGGGTTAGGGTTAGGGTTAGGGTTAGGGTTAGGGTTAGGGTTAGGGTTAGGGTTAGGGTTAGGGTTAGGGTTAGGGTTAGGGTTAGGGTTAGGGTTAGGGTTAGGGTTAGGGTTAGGGTTAGGGTTAGGGTTAGGGTTAGGGTTAGGGTTAGGGTTAGGGTTAGGGTTAGGGTTAGGGTTAGGGTTAGGGTTAGGGTTAGGGTTAGGGTTAGGGTTAGGGTTAGGGTTAGGGTTAGGGTTAGGGTTAGGGTTAGGGTTAGGGTTAGGGTTAGGGTTAGGGTTAGGGTTAGGGTTAGGGTTAGGGTTAGGGTTAGGGTTAGGGTTAGGGTTAGGGTTAGGGTTAGGGTTAGGGTTAGGGTTAGGGTTAGGGTTAGGGTTAGGGTTAGGGTTAGGGTTAGGGTTAGGGTTAGGGTTAGGGTTAGGGTTAGGGTTAGGGTTAGGGTTAGGGTTAGGGTTAGGGTTAGGGTTAGGGTTAGGGTTAGGGTTAGGGTTAGGGTTAGGGTTAGGGTTAGGGTTAGGGTTAGGGTTAGGGTTAGGGTTAGGGTTAGGGTTAGGGTTAGGGTTAGGGTTAGGGTTAGGGTTAGGGTTAGGGTTAGGGTTAGGGTTAGGGTTAGGGTTAGGGTTAGGGTTAGGGTTAGGGTTAGGGTTAGGGTTAGGGTTAGGGTTAGGGTTAGGGTTAGGGTTAGGGTTAGGGTTAGGGTTAGGGTTAGGGTTAGGGTTAGGGTTAGGGTTAGGGTTAGGGTTAGGGTTAGGGTTAGGGTTAGGGTTAGGGTTAGGGTTAGGGTTAGGGTTAGGGTTAGGGTTAGGGTTAGGGTTAGGGTTAGGGTTAGGGTTAGGGTTAGGGTTAGGGTTAGGGTTAGGGTTAGGGTTAGGGTTAGGGTTAGGGTTAGGGTTAGGGTTAGGGTTAGGGTTAGGGTTAGGGTTAGGGTTAGGGTTAGGGTTAGGGTTAGGGTTAGGGTTAGGGTTAGGGTTAGGGTTAGGGTTAGGGTTAGGGTTAGGGTTAGGGTTAGGGTTAGGGTTAGGGTTAGGGTTAGGGTTAGGGTTAGGGTTAGGGTTAGGGTTAGGGTTAGGGTTAGGGTTAGGGTTAGGGTTAGGGTTAGGGTTAGGGTTAGGGTTAGGGTTAGGGTTAGGGTTAGGGTTAGGGTTAGGGTTAGGGTTAGGGTTAGGGTTAGGGTTAGGGTTAGGGTTAGGGTTAGGGTTAGGGTTAGGGTTAGGGTTAGGGTTAGGGTTAGGGTTAGGGTTAGGGTTAGGGTTAGGGTTAGGGTTAGGGTTAGGGTTAGGGTTAGGGTTAGGGTTAGGGTTAGGGTTAGGGTTAGGGTTAGGGTTAGGGTTAGGGTTAGGGTTAGGGTTAGGGTTAGGGTTAGGGTTAGGGTTAGGGTTAGGGTTAGGGTTAGGGTTAGGGTTAGGGTTAGGGTTAGGGTTAGGGTTAGGGTTAGGGTTAGGGTTAGGGTTAGGGTTAGGGTTAGGGTTAGGGTTAGGGTTAGGGTTAGGGTTAGGGTTAGGGTTAGGGTTAGGGTTAGGGTTAGGGTTAGGGTTAGGGTTAGGGTTAGGGTTAGGGTTAGGGTTAGGGTTAGGGTTAGGGTTAGGGTTAGGGTTAGGGTTAGGGTTAGGGTTAGGGTTAGGGTTAGGGTTAGGGTTAGGGTTAGGGTTAGGGTTAGGGTTAGGGTTAGGGTTAGGGTTAGGGTTAGGGTTAGGGTTAGGGTTAGGGTTAGGGTTAGGGTTAGGGTTAGGGTTAGGGTTAGGGTTAGGGTTAGGGTTAGGGTTAGGGTTAGGGTTAGGGTTAGGGTTAGGGTTAGGGTTAGGGTTAGGGTTAGGGTTAGGGTTAGGGTTAGGGTTAGGGTTAGGGTTAGGGTTAGGGTTAGGGTTAGGGTTAGGGTTAGGGTTAGGGTTAGGGTTAGGGTTAGGGTTAGGGTTAGGGTTAGGGTTAGGGTTAGGGTTAGGGTTAGGGTTAGGGTTAGGGTTAGGGTTAGGGTTAGGGTTAGGGTTAGGGTTAGGGTTAGGGTTAGGGTTAGGGTTAGGGTTAGGGTTAGGGTTAGGGTTAGGGTTAGGGTTAGGGTTAGGGTTAGGGTTAGGGTTAGGGTTAGGGTTAGGGTTAGGGTTAGGGTTAGGGTTAGGGTTAGGGTTAGGGTTAGGGTTAGGGTTAGGGTTAGGGTTAGGGTTAGGGTTAGGGTTAGGGTTAGGGTTAGGGTTAGGGTTAGGGTTAGGGTTAGGGTTAGGGTTAGGGTTAGGGTTAGGGTTAGGGTTAGGGTTAGGGTTAGGGTTAGGGTTAGGGTTAGGGTTAGGGTTAGGGTTAGGGTTAGGGTTAGGGTTAGGGTTAGGGTTAGGGTTAGGGTTAGGGTTAGGGTTAGGGTTAGGGTTAGGGTTAGGGTTAGGGTTAGGGTTAGGGTTAGGGTTAGGGTTAGGGTTAGGGTTAGGGTTAGGGTTAGGGTTAGGGTTAGGGTTAGGGTTAGGGTTAGGGTTAGGGTTAGGGTTAGGGTTAGGGTTAGGGTTAGGGTTAGGGTTAGGGTTAGGGTTAGGGTTAGGGTTAGGGTTAGGGTTAGGGTTAGGGTTAGGGTTAGGGTTAGGGTTAGGGTTAGGGTTAGGGTTAGGGTTAGGGTTAGGGTTAGGGTTAGGGTTAGGGTTAGGGTTAGGGTTAGGGTTAGGGTTAGGGTTAGGGTTAGGGTTAGGGTTAGGGTTAGGGTTAGGGTTAGGGTTAGGGTTAGGGTTAGGGTTAGGGTTAGGGTTAGGGTTAGGGTTAGGGTTAGGGTTAGGGTTAGGGTTAGGGTTAGGGTTAGGGTTAGGGTTAGGGTTAGGGTTAGGGTTAGGGTTAGGGTTAGGGTTAGGGTTAGGGTTAGGGTTAGGGTTAGGGTTAGGGTTAGGGTTAGGGTTAGGGTTAGGGTTAGGGTTAGGGTTAGGGTTAGGGTTAGGGTTAGGGTTAGGGTTAGGGTTAGGGTTAGGGTTAGGGTTAGGGTTAGGGTTAGGGTTAGGGTTAGGGTTAGGGTTAGGGTTAGGGTTAGGGTTAGGGTTAGGGTTAGGGTTAGGGTTAGGGTTAGGGTTAGGGTTAGGGTTAGGGTTAGGGTTAGGGTTAGGGTTAGGGTTAGGGTTAGGGTTAGGGTTAGGGTTAGGGTTAGGGTTAGGGTTAGGGTTAGGGTTAGGGTTAGGGTTAGGGTTAGGGTTAGGGTTAGGGTTAGGGTTAGGGTTAGGGTTAGGGTTAGGGTTAGGGTTAGGGTTAGGGTTAGGGTTAGGGTTAGGGTTAGGGTTAGGGTTAGGGTTAGGGTTAGGGTTAGGGTTAGGGTTAGGGTTAGGGTTAGGGTTAGGGTTAGGGTTAGGGTTAGGGTTAGGGTTAGGGTTAGGGTTAGGGTTAGGGTTAGGGTTAGGGTTAGGGTTAGGGTTAGGGTTAGGGTTAGGGTTAGGGTTAGGGTTAGGGTTAGGGTTAGGGTTAGGGTTAGGGTTAGGGTTAGGGTTAGGGTTAGGGTTAGGGTTAGGGTTAGGGTTAGGGTTAGGGTTAGGGTTAGGGTTAGGGTTAGGGTTAGGGTTAGGGTTAGGGTTAGGGTTAGGGTTAGGGTTAGGGTTAGGGTTAGGGTTAGGGTTAGGGTTAGGGTTAGGGTTAGGGTTAGGGTTAGGGTTAGGGTTAGGGTTAGGGTTAGGGTTAGGGTTAGGGTTAGGGTTAGGGTTAGGGTTAGGGTTAGGGTTAGGGTTAGGGTTAGGGTTAGGGTTAGGGTTAGGGTTAGGGTTAGGGTTAGGGTTAGGGTTAGGGTTAGGGTTAGGGTTAGGGTTAGGGTTAGGGTTAGGGTTAGGGTTAGGGTTAGGGTTAGGGTTAGGGTTAGGGTTAGGGTTAGGGTTAGGGTTAGGGTTAGGGTTAGGGTTAGGGTTAGGGTTAGGGTTAGGGTTAGGGTTAGGGTTAGGGTTAGGGTTAGGGTTAGGGTTAGGGTTAGGGTTAGGGTTAGGGTTAGGGTTAGGGTTAGGGTTAGGGTTAGGGTTAGGGTTAGGGTTAGGGTTAGGGTTAGGGTTAGGGTTAGGGTTAGGGTTAGGGTTAGGGTTAGGGTTAGGGTTAGGGTTAGGGTTAGGGTTAGGGTTAGGGTTAGGGTTAGGGTTAGGGTTAGGGTTAGGGTTAGGGTTAGGGTTAGGGTTAGGGTTAGGGTTAGGGTTAGGGTTAGGGTTAGGGTTAGGGTTAGGGTTAGGGTTAGGGTTAGGGTTAGGGTTAGGGTTAGGGTTAGGGTTAGGGTTAGGGTTAGGGTTAGGGTTAGGGTTAGGGTTAGGGTTAGGGTTAGGGTTAGGGTTAGGGTTAGGGTTAGGGTTAGGGTTAGGGTTAGGGTTAGGGTTAGGGTTAGGGTTAGGGTTAGGGTTAGGGTTAGGGTTAGGGTTAGGGTTAGGGTTAGGGTTAGGGTTAGGGTTAGGGTTAGGGTTAGGGTTAGGGTTAGGGTTAGGGTTAGGGTTAGGGTTAGGGTTAGGGTTAGGGTTAGGGTTAGGGTTAGGGTTAGGGTTAGGGTTAGGGTTAGGGTTAGGGTTAGGGTTAGGGTTAGGGTTAGGGTTAGGGTTAGGGTTAGGGTTAGGGTTAGGGTTAGGGTTAGGGTTAGGGTTAGGGTTAGGGTTAGGGTTAGGGTTAGGGTTAGGGTTAGGGTTAGGGTTAGGGTTAGGGTTAGGGTTAGGGTTAGGGTTAGGGTTAGGGTTAGGGTTAGGGTTAGGGTTAGGGTTAGGGTTAGGGTTAGGGTTAGGGTTAGGGTTAGGGTTAGGGTTAGGGTTAGGGTTAGGGTTAGGGTTAGGGTTAGGGTTAGGGTTAGGGTTAGGGTTAGGGTTAGGGTTAGGGTTAGGGTTAGGGTTAGGGTTAGGGTTAGGGTTAGGGTTAGGGTTAGGGTTAGGGTTAGGGTTAGGGTTAGGGTTAGGGTTAGGGTTAGGGTTAGGGTTAGGGTTAGGGTTAGGGTTAGGGTTAGGGTTAGGGTTAGGGTTAGGGTTAGGGTTAGGGTTAGGGTTAGGGTTAGGGTTAGGGTTAGGGTTAGGGTTAGGGTTAGGGTTAGGGTTAGGGTTAGGGTTAGGGTTAGGGTTAGGGTTAGGGTTAGGGTTAGGGTTAGGGTTAGGGTTAGGGTTAGGGTTAGGGTTAGGGTTAGGGTTAGGGTTAGGGTTAGGGTTAGGGTTAGGGTTAGGGTTAGGGTTAGGGTTAGGGTTAGGGTTAGGGTTAGGGTTAGGGTTAGGGTTAGGGTTAGGGTTAGGGTTAGGGTTAGGGTTAGGGTTAGGGTTAGGGTTAGGGTTAGGGTTAGGGTTAGGGTTAGGGTTAGGGTTAGGGTTAGGGTTAGGGTTAGGGTTAGGGTTAGGGTTAGGGTTAGGGTTAGGGTTAGGGTTAGGGTTAGGGTTAGGGTTAGGGTTAGGGTTAGGGTTAGGGTTAGGGTTAGGGTTAGGGTTAGGGTTAGGGTTAGGGTTAGGGTTAGGGTTAGGGTTAGGGTTAGGGTTAGGGTTAGGGTTAGGGTTAGGGTTAGGGTTAGGGTTAGGGTTAGGGTTAGGGTTAGGGTTAGGGTTAGGGTTAGGGTTAGGGTTAGGGTTAGGGTTAGGGTTAGGGTTAGGGTTAGGGTTAGGGTTAGGGTTAGGGTTAGGGTTAGGGTTAGGGTTAGGGTTAGGGTTAGGGTTAGGGTTAGGGTTAGGGTTAGGGTTAGGGTTAGGGTTAGGGTTAGGGTTAGGGTTAGGGTTAGGGTTAGGGTTAGGGTTAGGGTTAGGGTTAGGGTTAGGGTTAGGGTTAGGGTTAGGGTTAGGGTTAGGGTTAGGGTTAGGGTTAGGGTTAGGGTTAGGGTTAGGGTTAGGGTTAGGGTTAGGGTTAGGGTTAGGGTTAGGGTTAGGGTTAGGGTTAGGGTTAGGGTTAGGGTTAGGGTTAGGGTTAGGGTTAGGGTTAGGGTTAGGGTTAGGGTTAGGGTTAGGGTTAGGGTTAGGGTTAGGGTTAGGGTTAGGGTTAGGGTTAGGGTTAGGGTTAGGGTTAGGGTTAGGGTTAGGGTTAGGGTTAGGGTTAGGGTTAGGGTTAGGGTTAGGGTTAGGGTTAGGGTTAGGGTTAGGGTTAGGGTTAGGGTTAGGGTTAGGGTTAGGGTTAGGGTTAGGGTTAGGGTTAGGGTTAGGGTTAGGGTTAGGGTTAGGGTTAGGGTTAGGGTTAGGGTTAGGGTTAGGGTTAGGGTTAGGGTTAGGGTTAGGGTTAGGGTTAGGGTTAGGGTTAGGGTTAGGGTTAGGGTTAGGGTTAGGGTTAGGGTTAGGGTTAGGGTTAGGGTTAGGGTTAGGGTTAGGGTTAGGGTTAGGGTTAGGGTTAGGGTTAGGGTTAGGGTTAGGGTTAGGGTTAGGGTTAGGGTTAGGGTTAGGGTTAGGGTTAGGGTTAGGGTTAGGGTTAGGGTTAGGGTTAGGGTTAGGGTTAGGGTTAGGGTTAGGGTTAGGGTTAGGGTTAGGGTTAGGGTTAGGGTTAGGGTTAGGGTTAGGGTTAGGGTTAGGGTTAGGGTTAGGGTTAGGGTTAGGGTTAGGGTTAGGGTTAGGGTTAGGGTTAGGGTTAGGGTTAGGGTTAGGGTTAGGGTTAGGGTTAGGGTTAGGGTTAGGGTTAGGGTTAGGGTTAGGGTTAGGGTTAGGGTTAGGGTTAGGGTTAGGGTTAGGGTTAGGGTTAGGGTTAGGGTTAGGGTTAGGGTTAGGGTTAGGGTTAGGGTTAGGGTTAGGGTTAGGGTTAGGGTTAGGGTTAGGGTTAGGGTTAGGGTTAGGGTTAGGGTTAGGGTTAGGGTTAGGGTTAGGGTTAGGGTTAGGGTTAGGGTTAGGGTTAGGGTTAGGGTTAGGGTTAGGGTTAGGGTTAGGGTTAGGGTTAGGGTTAGGGTTAGGGTTAGGGTTAGGGTTAGGGTTAGGGTTAGGGTTAGGGTTAGGGTTAGGGTTAGGGTTAGGGTTAGGGTTAGGGTTAGGGTTAGGGTTAGGGTTAGGGTTAGGGTTAGGGTTAGGGTTAGGGTTAGGGTTAGGGTTAGGGTTAGGGTTAGGGTTAGGGTTAGGGTTAGGGTTAGGGTTAGGGTTAGGGTTAGGGTTAGGGTTAGGGTTAGGGTTAGGGTTAGGGTTAGGGTTAGGGTTAGGGTTAGGGTTAGGGTTAGGGTTAGGGTTAGGGTTAGGGTTAGGGTTAGGGTTAGGGTTAGGGTTAGGGTTAGGGTTAGGGTTAGGGTTAGGGTTAGGGTTAGGGTTAGGGTTAGGGTTAGGGTTAGGGTTAGGGTTAGGGTTAGGGTTAGGGTTAGGGTTAGGGTTAGGGTTAGGGTTAGGGTTAGGGTTAGGGTTAGGGTTAGGGTTAGGGTTAGGGTTAGGGTTAGGGTTAGGGTTAGGGTTAGGGTTAGGGTTAGGGTTAGGGTTAGGGTTAGGGTTAGGGTTAGGGTTAGGGTTAGGGTTAGGGTTAGGGTTAGGGTTAGGGTTAGGGTTAGGGTTAGGGTTAGGGTTAGGGTTAGGGTTAGGGTTAGGGTTAGGGTTAGGGTTAGGGTTAGGGTTAGGGTTAGGGTTAGGGTTAGGGTTAGGGTTAGGGTTAGGGTTAGGGTTAGGGTTAGGGTTAGGGTTAGGGTTAGGGTTAGGGTTAGGGTTAGGGTTAGGGTTAGGGTTAGGGTTAGGGTTAGGGTTAGGGTTAGGGTTAGGGTTAGGGTTAGGGTTAGGGTTAGGGTTAGGGTTAGGGTTAGGGTTAGGGTTAGGGTTAGGGTTAGGGTTAGGGTTAGGGTTAGGGTTAGGGTTAGGGTTAGGGTTAGGGTTAGGGTTAGGGTTAGGGTTAGGGTTAGGGTTAGGGTTAGGGTTAGGGTTAGGGTTAGGGTTAGGGTTAGGGTTAGGGTTAGGGTTAGGGTTAGGGTTAGGGTTAGGGTTAGGGTTAGGGTTAGGGTTAGGGTTAGGGTTAGGGTTAGGGTTAGGGTTAGGGTTAGGGTTAGGGTTAGGGTTAGGGTTAGGGTTAGGGTTAGGGTTAGGGTTAGGGTTAGGGTTAGGGTTAGGGTTAGGGTTAGGGTTAGGGTTAGGGTTAGGGTTAGGGTTAGGGTTAGGGTTAGGGTTAGGGTTAGGGTTAGGGTTAGGGTTAGGGTTAGGGTTAGGGTTAGGGTTAGGGTTAGGGTTAGGGTTAGGGTTAGGGTTAGGGTTAGGGTTAGGGTTAGGGTTAGGGTTAGGGTTAGGGTTAGGGTTAGGGTTAGGGTTAGGGTTAGGGTTAGGGTTAGGGTTAGGGTTAGGGTTAGGGTTAGGGTTAGGGTTAGGGTTAGGGTTAGGGTTAGGGTTAGGGTTAGGGTTAGGGTTAGGGTTAGGGTTAGGGTTAGGGTTAGGGTTAGGGTTAGGGTTAGGGTTAGGGTTAGGGTTAGGGTTAGGGTTAGGGTTAGGGTTAGGGTTAGGGTTAGGGTTAGGGTTAGGGTTAGGGTTAGGGTTAGGGTTAGGGTTAGGGTTAGGGTTAGGGTTAGGGTTAGGGTTAGGGTTAGGGTTAGGGTTAGGGTTAGGGTTAGGGTTAGGGTTAGGGTTAGGGTTAGGGTTAGGGTTAGGGTTAGGGTTAGGGTTAGGGTTAGGGTTAGGGTTAGGGTTAGGGTTAGGGTTAGGGTTAGGGTTAGGGTTAGGGTTAGGGTTAGGGTTAGGGTTAGGGTTAGGGTTAGGGTTAGGGTTAGGGTTAGGGTTAGGGTTAGGGTTAGGGTTAGGGTTAGGGTTAGGGTTAGGGTTAGGGTTAGGGTTAGGGTTAGGGTTAGGGTTAGGGTTAGGGTTAGGGTTAGGGTTAGGGTTAGGGTTAGGGTTAGGGTTAGGGTTAGGGTTAGGGTTAGGGTTAGGGTTAGGGTTAGGGTTAGGGTTAGGGTTAGGGTTAGGGTTAGGGTTAGGGTTAGGGTTAGGGTTAGGGTTAGGGTTAGGGTTAGGGTTAGGGTTAGGGTTAGGGTTAGGGTTAGGGTTAGGGTTAGGGTTAGGGTTAGGGTTAGGGTTAGGGTTAGGGTTAGGGTTAGGGTTAGGGTTAGGGTTAGGGTTAGGGTTAGGGTTAGGGTTAGGGTTAGGGTTAGGGTTAGGGTTAGGGTTAGGGTTAGGGTTAGGGTTAGGGTTAGGGTTAGGGTTAGGGTTAGGGTTAGGGTTAGGGTTAGGGTTAGGGTTAGGGTTAGGGTTAGGTTAGGGTTAGGGTTAGGGTTAGGGTTAGGGTTAGGTTAGGGTTAGGGTTAGGGTTAGGGTTAGGGTTAGGGTTAGGGTTAGGGTTAGGGTTAGGGTTAGGGTTAGGGTTAGGGTTAGGGTTAGGGTTAGGGTTAGGGTTAGGGTTAGGGTTAGGGTTAGGTTAGGGTTAGGGTTAGGGTTAGGGTTAGGGTTAGGGTTAGGGTTAGGGTTAGGGTTAGGGTTAGGGTTAGGGTTAGGGTTAGGGTTAGGGTTAGGTTAGGGTTAGGGTTAGGGTTAGGGTTAGGGGTTAGGGTTAGGGTTAGGGTTAGGGTTAGGGGTTAGGGTTAGGGTTAGGGTTAGGTTAGGGTTAGGGTTAGGGTTAGGGTTAGGGTTAGGGTTAGGGTTAGGGTTAGGGTTAGGGTTAGGGTTAGGGTTAGGGTTAGGGTTAGGGTTAGGGTTAGGGTTAGGGTTAGGGTTAGGGTTAGGGTTAGGGTTAGGGTTAGGGTTAGGGTTAGGGTTAGGGTTAGGTTAGGGTTAGGGTTAGGGTTAGGGTTAGGGTTAGGGTTAGGGGTTAGGGTTAGGGTTAGGGTTAGGGTTAGGGTTAGGGTTAGGGTTAGGGTTAGGGTTAGGGTTAGGGTTAGGGTTAGGGTTAGGGTTAGGGTTAGGGTTAGGGTTAGGGTTAGGGTTAGGTTAGGGTTAGGGTTAGGGTTAGGGTTAGGGTTAGGGTTAGGGTTAGGGTTAGGGTTAGGGTTAGGGTTAGGGTTAGGGTTAGGTTAGGGTTAGGGTTAGGGTTAGGGTTAGGGTTAGGGTTAGGGTTAGGGTTAGGGTTAGGGTTAGGGTTAGGGTTAGGGTTAG